>NC_049996.1:16553279-16560635 GCF_000003815.2 Branchiostoma floridae | reverse complement strand
CAATCTTGGATTTCTGTTGGTGACCTACAACTCGTTTTAAGTGTGAAGAACCGTTGCATAATAGCCCGGATCTACTACTGAATGGGCAAAATTGAACGTACGCAGCCATTTTCCCGCCATTTTTATATCTACGCTAGCAGTGAAGTGTTACGTCATAGCGGTTGTGACGGACAGGAGTTAAATGAAAATTCTTGACAGTATACGTCCGTTTTCTCATGACATTTTGTATGCTCATGCAGGTTTATGTTTTATGCATTTACGAACAGAAAAGGAAGGAACATCAGGGGATGTATAAAGGTACATAACGACAGTTAATTGTGCCGTGTTTCTTCCTACCGGTATTTTTACCCCCTCCCAACCACGCGCCCGTTCGCCGTGTAATTCCGCGGCGTGTTACAATTACAATATTACGCTTTTAGCAGGACAAGAGTGGGAGAAAAGTTACACAGAAGAAGTGGCAAGGGTAACCTATAACAGCAACATGTAACTTGAGAAAATGATGCGTTGACAATTTGTCAAATCAGTATGGCTAGAGAAATCGTCGTAAACGTACCGGTATTATGATAATAGATGTTATCTGTCTTTCATGTTTCAGTTGTACTTATATGTTCCGACGTGTATGTCTACTTTTCTCTCTGTAAGTTGTTTTTATTTCCATGTATGTATATGTGAAACTGGGCCCTATCGAAAACCAGTGTATTGGCACTGAATAGGCTACCCAGGTGTTTCAAAATAAACAAACAAACAAACAGACTTGTGACTTGCTCTCTCTCTCTCTCTCTCTCCCCGTCTCTCCCTCCCCTTTTCTCTCTCTCAGACACATGTATACATACATGCCAACAAGAAGACTTGCCTATTTTAGACATTAGTGATAAAGTTATAGTACAGCCGTTGCTGTCTCCCTTCAACGAGCGTGTACAGACCCAAACTCGGCACCTCTGACTTTCGAGTTTCATCGGATGGTCCTTTCAGCACTAGGGTCATACCCATTTAGTGATGAGGGCGACAGCGGTCACAAGCAACAAATATAATCGGCTGTCATAGTCAAGTATTCCTCCAGAGAACAAAAGAATAAAGAGATAATGATACAAACCACACTCTTCACACAGAATAGTTTGCTATGCTACTTCAGCCCTTCAAAGAGTATCGCTAAGTGAAAAAGAACTGCAAGCGTATTCTGCTGCCCTTCTGTTGACCTCTGACCTCTCCACCACAACAAAGCTAAGATGGTGCCTGTGTACATGAGGTGGATCGTGATCGTGTTTCTGGCCTGGGGAGTCTTACAGCACCTCATCAAGCTATGGTAAGTTGGGCGGCACACTATTGGGGGGTTGTAGACCTAAAATCGGGACGATCGGGGGAAAATAAGCGAGGTAGTAGAGCAATCAGACTGCCCCCCCCCCTCACGTCGCAAATGATTACAAAGGGGCATGTTGAAAAAACATCGCCAAAAGAAGAGAAGTATAGACGACCACACTGATGTTATACCTGTGCTATAGAATTTGTCCACATCATTTTAAAACAAATTATCAAAAAAATGCGATGATAAGCGAACGTTTTCAGCAGTGCAACGTTATCTTTAGTTAGTGAACCGGATTTTCTTGGCTAAGTTGTAAACCCAAGGTTGAACGTTGAAGGCACACAATGGCGGGGGCGGGTCATGTTACATTCACTTTAGCCAGGCATATCTTAGAGTTGAAGAGAAATTATTCTGGTCTTTTACACAAAATTGGTTGTATCATATTTGTACACATGATTTAAGAATATTGTAAGTCTGCACACCACAAGCTATGGTGTTCAATATTTTTGAAAAGCTTTGATTTTTTTCTCTTCCCTATTGCAGGTTCACTCTTGGCTATCACAAGGCTGTGCTCTATAATCATCAACCCGGGCCATGCCGGGTCGTACCAGGTGTGGGTAAGTATGGGGGTTTTGCACGTTTCTCCACTTTCCTGGTGCTGTTGGTATCACCCACCTACATCATACATGAATTTAGATTTACACTTGATAATGTATTAGATACTGTATTAGTAATTAGATACAGTTTTGGTGTAATGGAAGCAGTTGAATTAATTATATTATTAATTCAACAATTGATACATCATTCTTGGAATTGAACTTGCTCAAATAAAGTGATGAATTTTCCAGAACACGGAGCTGAGGACATCACCACCCTGCCCAACGGTCTTGCATTTATATCTTCGGTGAGTGGAGCTTTCATTGGAGGACAAAGGACAAACTGAATCCATCTTCAAATGCAATTTGCTCATTCACAGTTCCAACTGCACATTTACAGTAACAGCAATTGTGGGTATGTCAAAGGTGAAGGGCCCTGAGACACAAGCAAAACATGCATGGACATTGTTATGCAAATGAAGACAATAGTGAACATGTTCCCAAAGTCAGCAGTATTCAACTTTAACATATTGGCCATAATTACTGCAAATGCATCCTCAAAAGCGTGAACGTGCTGATTTATAATCAAATTTAACTTAGAACATAATTAGCTCATTCTACAGTTCAGTTCAGTTCATCCTCGGGGAGGTGACACCATCGTCTCCACATGTTCCTGTCCAGCATGATCGAACGGAGCTCGCTGGCCTGCAAGCCCGTGTCCTCCAGCAGTAGCTTCCTGAGTGTGACCGAAGGGCAGCCACGCCTGCGCGGCTCTCCCGGTTCCCAAAGCAGGACCTCTCCTGCCATTCTACACATAGCTTGATTAGCACCTGACTTTGGCATAAAGCAAAGTAAGCCTATCAAGTCTAATAGACATGAAGTATGTGGACAATTCCTTTCTTGACTTAGTGTAGAGTGCTGATTGGCTTAGGTGACATATTTCCCTCCCGCAGGGCCTCTGGCTCCCAGGGTTCCCTCACGGCAGGTCAGAAGTCAGAGGTCGCATCCTGACCTTTAACTATAGTGACCCTGAGAGCGGTGTGAAGGAGCTGAACTTCAGCGAGGAGTTTGACCGGGAGAACTTCAACCCCCACGGACTCAGCGTGTGGACCGATCCACTCTCGGGTAAGAACAAGGCAGTTAGAGACTTAACCCCCTCCAGCAGGACACACAGGAACTGCAGTGCAGTAACCACACCGGGGAGAACCCCCACTCTTATTGATAAGTATGATGATGTCTTTAATGTACTTTAGGTATGGCTCTCCTCATAACTGGGGCCTCCCATCCAAGACAATGTTCCAATAAACCAAAGCTTGGTACTCATGTTTGCCTGTGTGTAAAAAAAAGTGCCTTTCCCAAGGGCATGGCTTTCGGGGGCCGGTCTGCAAGGGTTCAAGCTCAAAATCTTGATTCATTAATTATATTCCAATTTCCAAGTCAACAAGCTTAGAGTGCACACCTTCAAGTGTGTGTAAGGTGCCAAGCAATGCATGCTTCTGTTAGAACATCAACATTGCCATAAGAGAACAAGCCCAAGTTGCTTGCTGTTGTTTACAACTTTGTTTGTTTGTTTACCTAGGAAGGATCAGTGTCCTGGTGATCAGCCACCAGAGGAGGAAGGACCAGGTGGAGGTGTTTACGTACGACGTTGCCACGGAAACACTGGAACACCAGGAGACCATCAGGGACGAGCTTATATACAGGTATGTACGAACAATTCAGTACAGGTGTGTTGTACTTTGATATGTTTTTCACTTAAGTTTTTTTTAAGCAACAGAAAACAAAACAGACAAGGTGCCGGGTTGAAATGGTATAAGGAAGAGTCAATGTTTTGTTTTTAGATGTCACTGTATACATTGCATGCCTACATACGTGTTGTTATTCAGTAATGGATTTGTCTAGGTGAATAAGTCAGCATTGGTATAAATAGGAAGCACCAGTGTAAATATGCTTGTAATTCATTGCATATATATTAAAAGTTACAGTGTATCAGATACATAGGGGTGGTGCCCATCTCCATTTTTGTAAATGTATGTAGAAAGCCTTTTTCATCTAACTGCGCATTAAAACCAAACTCTATCCCCTCCAGTGGTAATGACTTGTTAGCGCTGGGTCCGGACTCCTTCTACCTCACAAACGATGTCTCGCACGGCGCGAGAGGGTCGACACTCGCACGGAAACTAGAGACGTATCTCCTCCTGCCATTTGGAAATGTCGTGTTCTACAACGGCACGCAGGCGCGGCCAGTCGCGGAGGGTCTTGTGTTCCCGAACGGAGTTAACATGTCCCCAGACAGGAGGTTGGTTTAATCTTCTGTTGATTTGTTTGTTTGAACCTTTGTTTATTCATGAGAAGCTCAAATTGGCCTGCAGGCTGCTTTTCATTGAGGTCATGAGGGAGGTCAGGGTCAGATAAAATATAAGAGAGGCACAGATTACATTGAGTCCTAATAAATCTATCAACATATAGCACTACATGTACATGGTACAATACATACATGTATACCTACCTACCTACCTACCTAGTCCCTTGACCTCCGGGTCGTTGGGGGGACAAGGTAGACATGAAGACAGAGAGTGTATACATGGTAGAGCAAAAGCTCAGCGTTCATAGTCCGTGCCCGGTCGTTTTGGTCATTTCTTTTACTTCAAAAGTCCCTCCATGTGTCTGGTGGTAGGTTGTTCCAGACATTGGGTCCATGGTAGGCTATCGATCTTCTGAAGGTCTCTCGCTTAGGTAGTCACCTTCAGCATGTGGAAGATTTTGCTGATTGTGTGCCAAAAATGTCAATGAAGTATGAAACTAAATCAGTATGTTCTAATCTTATCAAGGTTACATACCTGTTTGTGTGTCACCTTTCCAGGTACCTCTATGTCGGAGCAGGCTTCACAGAAGAGCTGCGCATCTTCAGGAGATTCGCAAACAACAGTCTGGAGCAGATAGAGGTCAGTAGAGGTCAGATAGAGGTCAGTGGGGTCAAGGTCAGATAGTAAAATGTCATAGAGGGTAGTAAAGATTTGTTCAAACTTAATAGCAATCATACAACCAATATGAAGGATTGTGTATGAGCAATACAGTTTGCCCCACATCATTCAATACATTCTCCTTGTAATTGAGTTGAACCTTGGCCTTCAACCCATGACCTTTGTTTTCCCAGTCGCTGCCTCTGCACAGTTTTGTGGATAACATAGAGGTGGACCCTCAGACTGGGGACCTGTACATCGGCCTGCACCCAGTCATCGGAAAAACACCCCTGATACACTATGACCCATGGGACCCACCCGGGGCACAGGTTAGTACACCCATGATTCACTACAACCCATGGAGCTCACCCATGACTTGCTACTGCCTATGAGACCCACCCAGGTCACAGGTTGCCAGTAGTACACCCATGGTTCACTACAATCTGTACAACCCACCCGGGCTCAGGATTCACTAAAACCCATAGGACCCACTTGGGGCACAGGTCATTTAATTACATCCATTATTCACTACAATCCATGGGACCCCTGAGTGTGATTCATTGTACTGCCAAATCCTTTCTGTTTAGTCACTAATTCTGACTCTTTAGATATTTACAGACAAAGATTACAATCTGCTCTGAACATTGATCATTGATCAGCCCCTGGCTGCAAAGAGAGAGAGTAGTCGGCCCACCCAATATCTAAACCATAACTTGATGTATGAATAGTATTTCTTTTTCTGCTTGCCTGCAGGTTTTGCGAATTAAAAATGCAGTGAGGGGTCCGGACATCACCGAGCTGTTTGTCAACAACGGCACAAAACTGCAGGGCTCCAGTGTGGCCAGCTTCCACAAGGGGGCGCTCCTGATTGGTTCTGTGTTTGACAGGCTGCTGTACTGCCAAGTCAGGACTTTGTAGCAAACATCAACACGGGTTTTCTAGTATTGGGTGGACAGTTGGGAGTCTTGTACTTCTGTCTCTGATTACCAGGGGGTGCATCTGATCGGTTCCGTGTTCGACAGGCTGTTGTACTGTCAAGCAAGGATATAAAAGCTCCTTGTGTCAAGTCAGGACTTTGTAGCAAACATTGACATGGATTTTCTAGTGTTGAGTGGACAGATTGGGACTTGTAGTTCTGTCTCTGATTGCCAGGGGACGCATCTGATCAGTTCTGTTTGACAGGCTGCTGTACTGCCAAGTCAGGACTTTGTAGCAAACATTGACGCGGGTTTTCCAGTGTTGGATGAAAGGTTGGGGACTTGTAGTTCTGTCTCTGATTACCAGGGGGCACATCTGATCGGTTCTGTGTTTGACAGGTTGCTGTACTGCCAAGTCAGGACTTTGTAGCAAACATTGACACGGGTTTTCCAGTGTTGGATGGACAGTTGGAGACTTGTAGCTCTGACTCTGATTACTAGAGGGCGTATCTGATCGGTTCTTGTTCGACAGGCTGTTGTACTGTTAAGCAAGGATATAAAAGTCAATACTTTGTAGCAAACATTGACACGGGTTTTCTAGTGATGGGTAGACAGTTTGGGACTTGTAGTTCTTCTCCTGATTACCAGGGGGCACTCCTTATCGGTTCTGTGTTTTACAGGCTGTTGTACTGTTAAGCAAGGATATAAAAGCTCCTTGTGCCAAGTCAATACTTTGTAGCAAACATTGACACTGGTTTTCTAGCGTTTAGGGGACAGTTTGGGACTTGTAGTTCTGCCTCTGGTTACCAGGGGGCACTGTTCATCAGCTGTGTGTTTGGCATTACAAGTCCGGTCTTTGTAACAAACAGAAATTCCTAATATGGTTGTGGTAAAACAGCCTAAAAGAAAATACGGGAAGTAATGTTTTGATAATGGGCTTTAATAAACCAAATTCACGATTTCTAGAACCAAAATCCAACTTGCAGAAAGCCTCAACTGTGGAAAAACTCAAAAGACATGTTGAAATTTGTTGCACAGAAGTTTGTAGGCTGCAGTTATAGTTTCTAAGAAACTACGTTTTCTACCATTGGAAACTGTAAATGTTATATCTTAGTGTGATCCTCTAAATGTTCCATGCATTATTGTACTAGCCTGGCTAATAGTGAACCACCACAGCAAGACAAAATAGAATTCTTCTGAAATATGCAAATAGCAATAAGGTTTATGATATAGTATGTGTACGTATTTATCATCATCATCCCATGTATCTATGTCATCATGTAAATGTACCCATCAGAAACACGAGGTGGGCAGATGGAAAGAGACGAGAAAATACTTTTTCATGACAAAGTTTGGTCACAATAACTGATTAAGCTGCTATGTTAGATAATACAACAGTGTCAATACTGGAACCTTTAACCCTATTACTACTAAGGTAGCTGTATGGCACCCAATGTGTATTGGTTATAGGATAATGCAGGGATAGGTGGTTATGTAGTATGTAGTGGTGCTATCGTAATGAAATATAACGGACGAAGAGCAGGTCATATGCATGCATTTGGCAAGTATGCATGTGCATG
>NC_049996.1:16493917-16553179 GCF_000003815.2 Branchiostoma floridae | reverse complement strand
GAGCCTAACCTCTGCTTGGAGAGTAGTCCAAGGGAGCCCTGTAAGGGAGTCCTTAGCACATTGAAGGTTGATTTGACATATGCACAGTATTGTTTATACAGAATTATGCAGTATCTATAATTGGTTTATCATGTCAGAAGTAAGAAAATGTCGCAGTTCATGTTTGTATATACATCAAAGTGATAACAATAAATCATCTATGCAGTGAGTCTAATTTGTAATACTAGTGCATGATTTATGTGAAATAATATTCCTTATTACTATTACTTATTATACATACTAATCTAACACCCAGTGACATATTCTGTTATGGGGCATAGTTTGTTTAACACAAAATGTAGGTAAGCTGAATTAAAAAGCAGTGTGTGGGGGGGGGGGGAGAAAAGATCCAAACTAAAATGATATAAATCAAAATATGATGTACAATTAAGATAATGAAGGAAGATTGTGTCAAATAACGCAGAAACATGCTGACAAATCATAATACGTAACTAGTTCGGCAACCTCATACCTCCATGACATATTTAGAGCTTTTGTAGATGTTATGCAAATGACATACACATTTACGTAATGCATGTGATGTGCATCATTTATTAGATGACACATGTCACAAGTAATAAAAGTCCATCATTTATCATTAAGCCCTTTTTGCCATTTTTGCATTAATCATGCAAATCATTTCCTCATTCACATCTTTGTTATCTGTCATGAATTACATGTGTTACATTTATTGAAGTCCAGCTATAGAAAGCAATGGAATTATATACGTTCTTCATTGATTGTGCTCTACATTTGCATAATATGCATATCATTATGTACATCTTTACCTAAGCTACCTGCATGCCCCAAATAATGGAAATCTGTTGTTACTTTCTTTAGTTATCCTCTTTGGAATGTTTTGACAAAAATGCCCTTGCAGTTTCAAAATTCAATGTTAGGGGGCTGCATGAAACTTGCCTCAACTTGTCCTGGCGTTAAAAGCTACCTGCCGCCCAAATGGCAAGACCGTATCATGTCCGGGACAAGAGATACATCGAAAAAACTGCTCAGATGAAAATGAATCGCTAGCTTTCGTCACCACCCGGTTACTCAGATGGGATAAAAAAAACGGAGTATGCTTATATTTTGTTGAGCTTATCCACGATGTCCTGTAGTCCAGCCTCAGTCAGAGCCCGCAGAAGCACCTGTAAGGTGGCGGCGTCGCCTCTCCGCCTCCGCCACGCCTCCAACATGTCCATGCAGCAGTCCTTGGCGTCGCGGTTGGCCGGTTTGTACTGGATCGAGTCGATGTCAGGCCTGGTGAAGCCCAGTAAGTGAGCCAGGTCTTTCCAATCCGTGCTTACGTTCTC
Organism: Branchiostoma floridae; assembly: GCF_000003815.2. Taxonomy (NCBI): domain Eukaryota; kingdom Metazoa; phylum Chordata; class Leptocardii; order Amphioxiformes; family Branchiostomatidae; genus Branchiostoma; species Branchiostoma floridae. Next base: position 16,551,830 of record NC_049996.1, on the reverse strand, counting down.
TTTGATGAAGAAGAAGTGTCGTCGGACATCTGTTAGAGATGGGAGATGAAGACAGGGAAAGTTACATTTACCGAGGTTGCAGTGCCTTGTCAATTTGTGTTTACTAAAAGAAAATTTAAAGCAATGTGCTATCAAAGTGAACAGGTCTACATCAGGCTTACACATATACAAGGGATTGCACCGTGCTAAAACAATACAATGCAATGGAAAATAGTAGATATTAACCAACTACCCAATGGCATATATATGATTCTGTTTTGTAGTATTTGTATCAACTGACCTTCACCTGAGCTGAAGGTCTGTCCACCTGCGGTTTCGCCATCTTGGATAAACAAAGAATTGTTTCTGGAGTCAGTTACTACGATAATCATTGCACAGTTGTCGTATTTTACTATCTATGATTTCATTTTATGATATGAACTAGACCAGTTACAGACCACCCCCCACCCCCCAAATAGACTGTCCAAGTTTCCTCAGATGATAACTATTTCCTTCACATTGATAAGACAAGCATTCAAGACAATGGTAATCGATCTATTGACAGTGAATATGACTCTGTGGATTGTCGTGTATTGACTCCTCTACTCCCCTATTACACTGCTCACTCTATTTGTCCAATCATTACATTTTGACCAACAATCCACGGAGCGTTTAAGAGGATCGTGTACTGACTCCTCTGGCCGGCCAACTCCCAATTCCTACTATTTGACCAACGATTCGCAAACCTGTTAGAGGCTACGTGTGACTGAGAATTAGATATGAATTCTTACACAGGTCTCTTGTACACCGACAGACGACTTGATTGTCCTCCGCCTGAAACAGCTTCAGAGTTAACTGTGGGTGCTGCAGGCGCTCCCTGTCCGGCTGTCGGTGAACCGCCATGTGGAAGGACGGGTAGATCCTGTTGCGATCGAATGTGTCTTCATACTCCAAACCTTCAGGTGGCTAAAAAGGGCATCGTTGTTTAAACATGTATTAAAATTCTCGCAAAGCCCAAGGAGATGTTTTAAGTGATACATGCATTTAAAGTCACATTTTAAATTCAACAACGCACATTTTTATATTCAACGACGATAAAAGACTAACCATAAGGACATGGATGGAAAGGAAAGGAGAGGAGTTTTGTCATCTGAAGTAAGACTTCCAAGACAGGAAACCCAGGTGCACACAATCACTGTTAGCAATGACAACGTTGCTGAATGAAGATGCTATGTTTACTTATCATCATCACCAATCAACTACACACTCCCAAATATAACACAGAAATGTACTTCCGGCTCCGCATGAGCCAAGGTTCCGTTCTCCACTGATGCCTGCAGACAGTAGATCTGGTGAGGCCGGAAGGAGCAGGGGAGGGAGTCCCAGGGGTAGAACTGCGGGACCAGCTGGGACAGGTCCTCCTGCAAGGTCTAAACAACAACAACAACGAAACAACATAAACAATAACATCCACTGATGCCTACAGACAGTAGATCTGGTGAGGCCGGAAGGAGCAGGGGAGGGAGTCCCAAGGGTAGAACTGCGGGACCAGCTGGGACAGGTCCTCCCAACAACAACAAAGAAACAACATAAACAACAACAACATCGCGTAATGTAATGATGGAGGTAGCTGAGCACTTGCCAGAAGTTTCATAGTTGTCAGACTTTCCAAAATCCGAATGGAAATGTTCAATACACCAACACCAATAAAAAACAACGAAAGCTAATCAAGGTGCAGCCATTGCATCAACGGTCTCATGAAATGTCAGGTATATCTTCCACTGGGACCAAGTATTACACTCTTCTATAACCTCAGCATTTACACGGTGTTTCCCCACTTTATGTCCTTTATCCACAAGATCGCAGCCCACCAAGAATAAGGTTACAGTTACTGACCTTGACCATGTCTTTCGTGTTTGTAACGATGTGAGCCTTTACATCCACAGCGTCCTGAGTCGGAGACGCTTTGAAGAGCGTAAGCAGGCCCTTCCTGTTGATGGACAAGGATCGGAGTTTCTGCAGTACAGAAGCCCACAGACTTCCCTTCACATGCCTGGTGATGACGTGGGAGGGCGTGACGTCAGCGGGGTGAAGTGTTGTGTTTCCCGCCACAACGTGAGCAGCCTTGGCTTCATCCGTGGTGAGAGCTGGGGGAAGAGGGAGCGATGCTGGTGGTGAGTTGATGAGAAGGAAAGAAGCCGTATCTTTCAAATAAGACTAGCACTAAGAAATCAGCGTGTACAAAAAAAAAACACAGTCCTCACCGCTGCCATCCTCCTGTGTCAGGTCCAGGATGTGCGGTAGGAGGAGCTCCACAGGTACGCCGTCGTCATGGTTACACTGGATGTGGAACAGCGGACCAATCAGCTCCCAGTCCTCGTTCTCCGGCCAATGCTCAGACGGGTTCACTGTCCTGTAGGTCAGCTGGACAGGGCAGGGGGTAACGACCCCCAGGTCGGTTTGTTTGCAGACGTACTTCCCCCGGCCGGGCAGTTGGACAGACCTAACAACCAACAATAGAGTTAGCCATCAATACAAATGAGGTTACCCTAAAAATGTCCACTCTTTATGGGCGGCAATGCTCTAATACAATATAATTTCTTGTTATACATATACTTTAAAAAATAATAATGTAAAAAGCCATCCTGCAAAAGGGTACCATCCGGGTAGTAGTTCGCTCCCTTCTGCTATATGCGCTACCAGAGACCTTAACTTAGACCTTAGTTCCTCCCGCAACACTACCAGAGAAGCGACTGCATATAGTGTATGATTATAATAAACGTCGACGTCGGAGCGAACTACTACCCGGATGGTATCCAGACTGACTTTTAACAGGATCTATATTTTGTAGTGTTGATCGAAAGAATAACGTAAAATTTTAAGTAACAGAACCAGCCTCACCATGTCGTAACTCCCTGCTCATCCAGGGAAGCCTCGGGTTCCACCTCCATCTCCGGCATCTCCTTTATGTAGTCCTTGTGGGGAAGATTATAAGATACAAGGTTTAAACCTACTGTGTCAGAAATTTGGAGCGTTTCATAATTACATAAACATTGTTAATAGCAGCATATTCCTAAACCTATCGAACCTTCTGGATGGTATTCACAATGTCTAAGATCAGCCCTGAGGTAGTCTTCTGATATTCCTTAGCCAGGGCTACTAGGCCACTTGTTCTAAGACTCCCATACGTACCTTCTAGGCAGTTTTCACAATGTCTAAGTAAGAGACCAGCCCTGTCCATGTGGTCTAAGACTCCACTCCTTAACCAGACCTTGTAGCTAGGCAGCCTTCACAATGTCTAAGAGATCAGCCCTGTCCATTTGTTCTAAGACTCCTTAACCATACGTACCTTATAGGCAGTTTTCACAAAGTCTAAGAGATCAGCCCTGTCCATGTCTGCTAAGACTGTCTCCAGCTGCTTGAGGTCGTGCGGAAGTCCGTGGTCCCCTCCACCCATCCAGACCGTCAGTACCTTGCAGGCCCGCTGGATGGCGTTGCTGTACCGTGCCTGTATGCTGTCCAGTCGTGGCTGTGGGATCCCCAGCGCAGCTCCCAGCCGCCGCCAGTCAGGACCAAGTCTGCAGCTCAGCTTGGTCAGCAGCTCGCTTTCTGTAGAACGGACAAGGTTCATGAATGTGAGTTTAATATTGTAATGAGTCAATCAGCCCGAACGTCATTCATTGATTCAACGTGTCACTGTTTCTGACTAAACAAGAATGTTTTGGAATAGCTCTGCAGTAAAGAGGCAAGCCGTTACAGTTTGAGGGAGTGGAATAAAGACCCATTGCTCATTGAAATGACGATGAAAATTCAAGCACAACAGCTTCATGCCATGTCAAATGCAACCAAAGATAAAGGATAGATCTGCTGTTTTGATATTTGCTGGTGTTGTACATTAGAAGCTATAAGAACACACTTGCCTGCTGAAGCTGTAAGAACACACTTGCCTACCGAAGCTGCATAAACACACTTGCCTGCTGAAGTAGCAAGCTCGGTCTCCTCCAGGTTTGGTTCTCTCTGTCTGGACTTCTGCAGGACGTTTTCAGTAAACATCAGGATGGTCCGCTCAAACAACTCAGTTGTCTGTTCGTCACCTGTGGACAGAGTTAGAATAAGAGTGATTCAGCTCTCAGTTTCTACAAGTTATAGATGAGATAGTGATGTAATCCTCAGTGTCACCTACATTCGCCCGAAAGATCTAGATGAAAACAACATGCATCTTGATGATAAAGCCATCTATCTACCCGATACCAACAACATCATGCAAACAATGAGTATCAAAAACACAGCTACACAACAATAAGGATAGAATCCGTACCTAGCTACTACCCTTTGATCCCATTTCTCGTTGTTGTGATGAATTCAGATTAAACAACTTTCAGACATCATTAGAATAATGTCATCATTCACTCATGTCTTTTACATAATTCGATGTCTCAATACCAATACCAAAAAAAAACAATATCATGAGTAAATACATACCATGTTGTTCGCCCCCAAGAAGAACGACTTGACTTCTCAGCTTCTCGTTTTCCTCTACAAAGTTTTCCAACCGGGTTGCCATGGCAACATGATCCTCCTGAAGCTGCTGTATCTCCTGCTTGTGGTCCAGCAGGACCTTCTGTGCCCGCTCGTCCTTGTCGCTTAACCTGGTGACCTCTGCACGAAGACTGCTGACCATGGCCTCCTGAACCTCACTGTGATGCTGCATCTGTACAATCTTCTGTTCTGCCTGTCCGATCTTCTCTTTGTATTTGGTCTGTTGTTCTTCCTGGTGCCCCACAAGAGACCCTCCGGCAGGTGGCCCGCCAGATGCATCTGCCGGCCGCTTGAATCGCTAATGTGGAATTTTAAAAATGACAGTAATGAACGAACTGTTTGTAACCCACAAAATAACCGACATATCCGTAGTGTACTTAGCTGTGATGAGTGTAATGTTCACAACGTATCGTGGTTCAATTAGTACAATTTAGTATGACGGAATACCTTTATCCGGCCGGCCTCCTCTGCCAGTGTTTCCATGCCGATATCCCTCAGCTCCCGCTGAAGCTTGTCCATGGACGCTTCTTGGTCTTTCTCCATCCACTTCAACAGAACATTCTGGGCCTGGTAACTTGGATTCGTCTTGTCTTTTCCCTAAAATCAGAACATCCATTCAAGTTGCATCAGTAAACTAGAATCATGGTTTAAATACAGTTGTAAAGGTTGACAATTACGTTGTTCTGAAAATTGTGCTGAAACATTTACCAGTAAACTGTTCCTCTCGCTAGGCTTCAGTCCAGCTACTGCGGCCAGAGCTTCCACCTCAGCTCTTTGCGTCACCTTTTGTGAAAAGCGGTAGAACAGTTTCCCCAGTTCTTTCTCTGCAAGAAACAAAACATAGATGTATTTAGAGTTAACGGTGCACACCCCAGTTCTTCCACGACCGCGCGACAAAAAAAGTAACGAAAGGCTTCCGAGGGTCTATGTTTGAGTTTACATTTCTCATTATTTACAGCGAAATGACATTAAATGTTAACATGGATGAAAAGCGTAGGAAATGGTGTGATTTGGGTGCATTATTTTTGACATGAAAAAAATGTTTTTGACATGAAAACAATGTAATTAGAAATAACTTTGCCCTACATTTACAAGATAAGATCATCTTTTATTTTTTTGCCCAAGTTCAATAGTAAGAATGTAAAATTTCTACTTCCATCAAAAAAAGTTCTTTCCTACATACCTTCTCCTTCTTTTGTCTCCCTTCTCAGGAAGTCCATGATGGCGGCTGTACCATTCTCACAGACATCAGCGGAAGGGTATGTCAGGGGGTTTTCAGTGATGTTCATGTCCTTCAGTGTGGCCAATCGGCTCAGAGTCAGGGGAAGGCGGGAGATTCTGTTATCTGACAAGTCTAACTTCCCAATGTTGGACAGGTTCATGATTTGTTCAGGAACTGATGTGAACATGTTCCCTTTGATGTTTAAGAACCTCAGCTGCACCAGTTCCCCAACACCATCCGGTAGTGACTCCAAGCCACTATACTGCAGATCCAAGACTCGTAGGTTCTTCAGTCTGCCGATGTCTTCAGGTACAGGTAAAGGTTTGCCCTCCCCAGCCCAGTTCCCAATGTATAGCTCCTCTAGACCCTCCAGCTGCAGCACCTGTCTGGGGAACTCATCGAACTGGCAACTGTTCATGGACATGATTCTCAGTCCTGTGAGCTGAGATATCTTGTCAGGGAGACACTTGAGGGGGTTGACTCCCACGGAAAAGGTGTTCAGCTGACGTAGTGAACAGACTTCTTCTGGTATCTCTTTGAATTCATTGTTGTTGATGTGGAGCTCGTGAAGTTGTAACCTGGAGATTCCTTCAGGCAATGTTTCCAACCTATTGTGCGACACGTCAATGTACAGTAGTTTAGGTAGAGTAGTGATTGCTTGCGCAAGTTGTGTCAGCAGATTGTTGTCAAGTTTAAGTGTCCGAAGCTTCTGTAGTTGACCTATCTCCTCGGGTATGCTGTTCAGCTTGTTGTTAGTCAGGACAAGGCGTTCGATATCTGTGAAGTCAAACACCTCGGCTGGGACGGAGGTCAGGCCTTTGCTACTGAGGTCGATAGTGAGTCCGCCATTCACCACTTTTGGATGGAGGTCTAAAACATTTGGAAAGAAAGTGCTTTGCAATGACCATTATCGCTGGTTGCAGAAAAGAAGTCGTACATCATGGTATTGATATTGTAGCTTACATAAACAGCTCTCAAGTAAAATTTACTAGAATTTGAAAAGAATTAATCTTTTATAGCAAGCATATTTGTACTTGATAAAGCCAATAGAGAAAGCATTACATAAAATGTATTCATAAATCTAGCTTATTTAGGAAGATGATGCAAATTTTTTATTGGTGCTTTGATATATTCTCGAGCCATACATATAAAGTATTCATTCACAATGTACATATTCCAATATCATGACTTCAATTTGTTTCTTTAGTCCATGAGAACCTGGAATCAATAGAATATGATTATCATAGTTTGTTCATCAATCACAGAAATCAAGACAAATGCTAGCAGAATTGTTAGTGATGAAAAGACACTGACACTAAAATTGACAGAACAGGATAAGGGTACTGCTCTATCAAAAACCAACAGCTGTGTTTAATGAAAAAACACGTCTCACCAACTTTTAGATGCTTCTATCATCGTCTGCGGGGATGTCTTACCCTGCAAGAAATAACATCACTTTAAAGCTTAGAATCTTATTTGTGATATTTCTAAGCAAAGTTTGTGTAACAAAGTTTTGGCATGAAATGTATCGGATTGATCGCAGTAGTCACGAGTTATATGTTTTACTAACGGGTGTATCTCGGGCTTACTTTGAAGTACTGGAGCACCTGCAGCACGTCCTCTTGTACTGCAAGCTCCTCTGCTGTCTTCTTGTCCTGTAGATAAAGTCAACACACGTCAACAAGCTATTGTTGACACTTAACGTCATCATCATAAAAAAATGGTGTTTAGTGTTAACTGCCATAAAACCCTTGTCCTGCTGAGCCCGTATATATACGGGTTGCACTTATATGATGCCTGAATGTGGCTTCAGTATCTTTACGGGTTTGGGGGATTTCTCACTTAAATGCGGCATACAACAGCAAACCGCATCGGTTGGGGAAGTAAACCTACAACAGCAGCACAGAATAGGTCAAGTTTTACTGATCTGTTAAGTTTGTGTTAATATGATAATCTTACATCTTAGTTTATCTGTTAGGTTTTCGAACTAAAGTCTGAAGTAAAAGTATAACTACAACATCAAAATCAGAATAAAAACGGTGAGTTAGAAGTCTATATAGCGATTTCACTTTCTCCATTGACATTTGATAAAGTCACTTACCTCGTCTCTACTGACGGTGTTGGCTCCAGCCTTCAGAAGTGCTCTAACACACTCGGGGTGCCCATTTTCTGCCGCCTTATGAAGGGGGGTCCGATTCTGTAGGTACAACAAAGTGGCGGGTGGTTCACAGGATTTACATGCTAACCATGGTTTAATTAGTTTTTTTTAAATTTGTATCTTATATGCAAGAGATTTAGATTACTAAGTTCTGATGCGCATGCGTTGTTATGTATTATACAGATAGAAATATTCCCGCCTAAATGTTCAGGCGCCATGCAATGAAATACTTTCTAGTTCTGATATTTCTACACTATTTTCTAAGAGAAACATATGCCTGCCCACATTCTTTATGACCATGGGAATAGATCTGGTATATCTCAGCACAGCTGTAGCTGTTGGATTGTTTGCAGGACAATCTCATGCCATATGTGAGCAGGTCTTAGGTCATCCATATGACCCCATAGTGAACAAACTCACCCTGTGGTCTCTTGCATTAATGTCTGCTCCAGCTGTCAGTAAAGCCTGCACAGTTCTTGTCTGTCCGTTCGAAGCTGCATTGCGGAGAGGGGTATATCTCTGCATAGGGAACATAGCAACTGTTAATATGATGCATGTCTATGTGCTCCTTCCTGTTTGCAAGGTTGATAGGGCTCCTAAGCTTGTGTACACAGGGAACATGAATAAATCTAGATCTCACATCAAACATGCGTTACAAAAGTCCTCACATGACTCCAAAACAAACCCAGGACCGTTAAAGCTGGACCGACACGGATAAACTCTTGCCAAAACAATACAGCCTTTAGTTGTGAGTGAAGCCTGTACATGGACAGTATGACAGACTCAAGTAAACAGGAAAGTTACCATGTAGGCTCGTGGGTCGACTCTCGCTCCAGCTGTGAGTAACGCTTGTACAATTCCAGTGTGGCCGTTCGAAGATGCATGATGAAGGGCAGTCCATCTGGAGGTCTGTACAGAGACAAGAACAGGCGAGTTAAGATGTAAAATTTATGTCATGACCTTCTCAGCCATCCTGTAACTTCTCACATTGTTTAAGGGCACGGATTCAAGTTGTTTAATGCTCTTTTTCTTTAAATCAAGTTCAAAGAGCCTGATGTTACCATCACCTGTGTTCACACAATCTCTCGCTGGCTGGAGTTGATGACCCCCTCCCCGAGCGGAGGCTATTGTAGGGCCGGCCGCTAGGGGCGCGTCAGGCTAATAAGAACTGTATCATCATCTCTTCTCTCCAAGTCAGAAACATTAGGCTTGGGCAAGCTTGACTTCACTGACTCTATATGGGAAGCTTATTAAACCAACAAATAGATAATATTATCAACCTTTAAGAATTAACACTGCAAAGGGATATGATGCAAAGATCAAACCAAAAAAGGGGCACTAAAGAGTTGATTAAGTCCTTCATGACGTTGTTTAAACAACAAACAGACATGTTGACTCACGGGGCCGCCGTCTTCAGCATTGACATTGACTCCCTCGGCTAGGAGCTGCTGAACTCTGACCTCGTCACCTCGCCCGGCGGCATCTCTCAGCTCCTGTGGAACAGAAACATTCAGCCAACATGAAAATCTTTGTATGTTCAGGGTTCTTAGGTCTAATACTGTATAAATTTAAAATGTTATTTTGAGACAAGACTTTTCAGCAGCTAGAACTGCTGGTTGTTGAGTCTTTAGGGAGGAAATTTGCACACTCGGGAGGAAAGGACCTCTTCGCAGATCCCTTTGAATGCTGGGGGGCACGAGGGCACTATGGGTAGACGGTCCAGAATGTACCAAAATGGAGATGTTGAAAGTATCCTCAACACGTCAGACCATTCACGATTCCTATTCGAGTGTTATCATGTTGCAATAGAATTGTTAGCATTGTCTATGTGTTAATTTTTCAACATCAAGCATGATTTAGAAGGTGATCTCAGGAAACGCAGAGGTTACTTTTCAGCGAAAGCATTTGTTGGAATGCGTCTGTTGCACTTCCCTACATGGTGCAGTCGTGCGCCGTATTCATTTATCTGAACTGCTAACTTGAAAAGAATAGTTTCACCAACCTTTTCTTTCTCCTCCATGAGTTATTGCTGTAATTTTGCTGATGCGCCAAACACGCCAATGCCTCGTGACCGGATGCCGCAAATCCGCTAGGTCAGATTCAGGTGATTCTTAAGTAGATTTTTGTTCTCTATAAACGGAAAAGGTAAAGAAAACACGGTGATCCTTATCATAAACCGAAGATGTTGTTTTCCATTCAGATCAGTAGAGGTGCATGTGGCTTCAGTCCGACGAGCTGGTTGTAGAGAAAGTCACTATGTCTTTGGTCCATTATAAACAATGATATACACCTAAATGTAGCCTCCATAGCAGGATCTCTGAGGCCTTTTTTGGCTCATAATACACCATTACTTTTTGTACTGGGTGACTGGCCGGCAGTCAGAGAAGCCAGCAATCAGCGACCCTGTACAAAAACAAATGGCCAGCAAATGTGTATTATGAGCCAAAAAAGGCCTCAGAGAGCCTGCTATGGAGGCTAACCTAAATGTACCATTTGAACGATGTAGACCTTTCATTCTTTTCTTCCTGAAATTGAATCGTACAAAGTAACATTGATAAAATATCATACATGATGGCAGGTGTTGCCAGGAGAGCCGGCAGGTGTAAACATGTAAACATGCAGGTGATCAAAGGTGTAAACATAACCGTTACAGGTGTTGAAAGTTACCCCCCTCGTGCATAAAGTCGTACAGATATCTGGTGTCATCTCAAGCCAAAATAGTGACGTCGTCAAGAACGAAAACAGTAACGTCAGGTACAAACCTGTTGTTGATACATGAACGACGCCCCTCCTCCTCAAATATACACCACTAAATATGCAGGAACGTTAAACATGTAGTGCTCCGTCCGCCATTGAGGTACAAGGTCGAAAGGTCACAAGTGCCTTAGTTCAGTACAGGAACAGTACGTGACAGGTTAAACAGCACTGTGTTTGCCCTTTTGACTTATTCTTATCTTTACAGTAAGCTCTCAAAACTGTACAGGTGCCCCCTTGATCGATATTGTCTCTGTCATTCCCTAACTAAGTTGACTTAACGTCATGGATTTCGAAGTAAGACGGTCGTCACGAAAAAGCAGGCGTCACGCATGGAGTACCTTGTGTATGTTAAACACCGGGAGGGAGTTGGCAGCAAACAATGCACTGAGATTCAGTTAGCTCAAATACAACATGGGAGTCAAACTTGCTTTGTGTTTAACGGTTGTACTGAAGAAGACCTATATTGAGTTATGGAGGGTGGGGAGGGAGGTGTTTATGTTATACTGCATGAATCAAAGAAGCATTGATTTTATGTCATAATCATTGTGGTATTCCTACAGTCTATTAGCTTTTCTTATCATTCCTCGACAGACTTTGCCAAAAAAACGGCACAACACAGGTCATCTATCGATCCAAGGAAGTTTATTAATTTTATAACAGTCTGAAGTTTACACCTGTGGAGTGTTCCACACGGGGGTAGGGTGGGGGCTATGAAGTGCAGAGAGACACAGAAAATATGTCACTTTAATTTGACATCAAATTTCTTCTATCAAACTGATGTCTAGCACAAGGTTAACCATTTACAGGATCTTTAGGAGAGAATTACTGTAACAGTTCAAGATTGAAATTAAGATACGGTTTGCACTACTACTAACGCTGGATTCCTCCTCGAGCTTGATATTGTCCTGTTCCAGGGCTACGGTAGGTACGAAACTTTAAGGAGCTTTAGGTAGAAAGTTTTGTTCCGGAATCGAGCTTAGAAGGAACCTTAAATGAACCTTAGGATCTATATACCAGCTGCAGCCTCACAAGACTTCTCTGACTTACCTTAAGGTGTTCTTGGGAAGATTGCAAAGTTCTGTTGGTCCGGAGAAACCGGCAAAGAAAGAAGTTCCTGTTTAAGTTTTGAAACCGTACCTGACTTCCGGGTTAGTCACCTGACGGCGACTCCCAGCAGCCTTTGTTATGCTAATCATAGGAGGCAGGTGTGCTGGAGCTGCAGTACCCAAAGCGGCGCCAAGCGGCGCATCATGCGTACAAGCTTCACTACAATGTGCACTGATCATATCATTCACGTTCTCAGTGTTGCTACATGTATATTGATTGTGTAAGGAACTGAAAACAGTATGCCAAGCGGTACGGGTTAGGGCTTTAGGATTTCTGATTGCCGTGTTGCCATCGCAACGGGCGAAAACAGTTTGTCATTTTTCTTGATTCAGCAAAGGATAAATTACTACTCTGAGAAGTAATGAAGTTGTAACAATTCGAATCATATTCAATTTAATGGTGGCCTTAAATTGGTAACGACCGTAAGCTCCCCGGTACGCCTACGGTGCTGAAAGTGTTGTCCGCCCGCCCAGATCACAAGCGTACGCCGGGGAGGTTTTACGGGGTTTGTTTCAATTCAGTAACGGGTCGACAGAAACACTTGTTGGAAAGACAGGCTGACAGAAAAGGTCTATGCTTAGTACTTCTTAGACCGGTAATATAAGATACACCCAAGCTTGCCCTAGTGGGAAGTTTCGCCTTGCGATTGCCTTCATAAAAGCCCCTTTACAAATCAAGAATTTAGCTCGGCCGAGTTGTTGGCGAGCTCCAAATAGACATTTTCGGCCGGAGTATGACCGGCGTTTTGCCGATTATGCGGACCTCGAGCGAATTTTAGCAGCTCGGCCGGCGTTTGCGGGGCACTTGCCGCTGCGCTTAATTTCAGCGAGGCCTCGGCGGCGAGCTTTGAGCTCGGAGAGCTCGTCAATGGGTTGCCTGTAGCTCGACCGGAGCTTGTCCGAGCAATGGCCAAGACTTGGCCAATACTCGGCCGGCAACCCGACGGTTTTTGACTCTCTCTTTTTCGGTCGGAGTTTGCCCGAACTCTTCTGCCTCGCGCCAGACTCGTTCAGGCTTCCTGCAATAACCGGACGATATTCCGTCCGACTTTTAACAAGTTTGGCGTGCTTTGGGCGAGCGTTGTGCTGTTGTCGCTACTTTAACTGTTACCTAATCAATTTGACACCTGTGTTGAACACGTGCCTTTGTTTTGGGCTTTCATCTTTAGTTAACAGTTTGTTCCGAAATATAAGACAAATAAAGACTACTGCATGAACTTTTCTAAGAAAGCTGCGTACCTTTTATAATGTAAGGCAATTTGGCACGAAGACAGTGCTTCCTATTTATTTTTTTGCTATAGGTTTGGATGTGTGAGATCATATATTCTTAATGTCTGAAGGCTTCCAGTCTGAAACTCGGACGGCCTTTGCCGGCCTTGGCTCGAGGTTCGCCCAAGGTCCGCCCGATTTCAGCTTTGTCAAAATTATTGTATCATGGTGAATAAGACTGGTCTGTTCACTTTGTGGCTCTTGTGGTAGTTTTCGGATCGGTGTATCACAACATTCCTGTTGATATCATTGTTTGCAGTGTGCCCGTCCACTCCACCCATGTCCTACATATATCCCGCAACTCAGACTCAGACATTAAATTTGATACAATATTGGCTTTTTCAGGTTAGTCAGTTCTGTCTTCGTCCATGTTCAAGACATAGCACAATCTCATTAACAAATTATAATCAGTTGTATTGGACGGACGTCGGACGGGCTCCGTCCATTTGTAAAGGGGGCAGATTTTCAGCGAAAAATACAGCCGATACTCGGGCGATGTTGACATTCAGCAAGCTCTGACCGAGCTACAAATTCGGCCGGCGTCCGCATGAATTGTAAAGCCGGCTTAACGACATCCTTATTGGCAGAATACAATGCAAATGGCGTCCGGAATGATTTGTTTAATCTGATGCTTAGTCTTATGCATGTTTGTACATGGATGTTGTTCGTCTTTATATACGCATTAGCCAAAAGGTTTGGCAATTATTCGTCTTGTAACAGTAGATATACAGTGTACTAATCACACCAGCTTTACAAAAAGCAGCATTGACAAATGTACATGTAGATCTATAGAGGCGGACCAAATCATACAACCTAAAGCTTCATCTGTGTATTCTACAAACGTCAGCAATTTTAAGTCAGAAGCTTTTAAACCATGATCATAAAGACATACAAATGTATAAAATCCAATAACTCATCACACTGTTGTGCAAGATGTGACAAAGTCTAAGTATCTGCATTAGCCAAGTGGTTGCAGCAGCAAATTCCATCTTTAGTACATCATTGGCATTTATTCTTCTTGTCATCTTGATTGTACAGTAGATAAGTAAAAGTTGAAGAGACTAGCTTTACAAATTTACATGTAGAGGCAACTTAAACCATACAACCTGAAGCTTCGTCTGTATATACTAAAATGTTCAGCAATTTTAGAGTTACAAACATCATCATAAAATATACAAATGCATAAAATCCAATAACTCATCACACTGTTGTGCAAGATTTGACAAAGTCTAAATAAACAGTAGACTGGAATGTAGTGTTGCCGTGGCCAGTGACAAATTGAATAGTTATAAGTACAAGAATCCTCAGGGATCTATGACTTATAGCTATATATAATCTTCTTCACTTTGAAAGAGTGGGATGTACGAGACTTTGAGACACGCAGAGAGTTGATTTGGGTACTTCCCATTGTTGTACATTAAACACCACTAGTCTTCATGACGTATGGAATAGTTGGACAACTATTCGCAAGTGTGCTACTCAAGACAGCTTTTACAACGTGCCTTTGGTGCATAGGTTTGGACTGGAGTCAGCATTCTGAGGGCCAAGACATAGAATTCAAACACAGAGAAATCAAGATAAAGGTATTAAATGAATGTTATAAAGGCAGAAATCAAAGCAATGTGTTGATTTAGCCTTCCAGGCCAAAGGTTTGGAGGACATTGGTGTGTGATTCAGTCCAGTATTTTGAGTCCAAAAGTTTCTTCTTCAAACTTTGTGCGGCCTGAAACTCTCTGGGTCCATCCTTCAGGATATCGATGATGCGCTTGGACAGGGTTTGGGCGGCTTTGTCGTCGTCATCTCCGATCTCTACGATCGTGCGGTCGAACTCGGGGTCTTGCGTCTTCAGGAACTTCGCAAGACCAGACTTGTGGGAAATCACAACTGGCACCCCTGCAGCGATGGCCTCCAGACCAACCAGTCCGAACGGCTCTGCACGGGACGGCATCAGCACGACATCAGCCCTTCCCATGTCATCGCGCAGCTCTTCCTGTGTGCCGTACTCAAGCGGAGTGAACGGTACGAACTCTACTTTATCCTTGTTCGCGTTGATGATCTCCTGGCTGCCTCTGAAATCTTCCTTTGTGACACCGCGGAGCCGCCACTTTGTGTTGGTCAGTTCCTTCATCACATCCCACATCGACTTTGCGGCTAGATCGTAGCCTTTCAGCCTCTCCACACCCTTGACCCTGCCGATGGACAGAACCACTTTTGTTTCCGTGCCGAGGGGTGGTACCGGGTGCAAGTTGATGAAGATGTTGGACGGCTTTGGCAAGAGCTTGTGATGAGGTAGTTTCAACTGCTTTGTCTGGTGTTTGTAGTAGTCATACATCAATGGACCAACCGAGAAGATCACATCAGCATGTCGGAGGTCATCCAGAATGTTGTCGCTCTCCTTTCCGATGCTCAACACCCTCTCCACACCCTTGTAGTGGCTGGTGTCTTCAGGCATCACGTGCGTGACCTGGACGAGTTTGGCGACAGGAAAGCGATCCTTGATTCGTCTTGCTGCGTGGCTTGTGATGTGCACGTGACCAACGATGAAGTCCACATGCGAGGGGAGGTCTGGATATCGAGTCTGGTGGTCAAAGGTCAGCCAGTGGAGCTCTGGTTTTCTGGGATCGCGCTCAAACGTTGCTGGAAAAATCAGCCGGATTCCATCAGCGGCCGCATCATCCTTGTCCTGTTGTGTGGCGTTCAGGACTGTGCAAAGGACCTCTGCGCCTTTGGATACCAGTAAGCACCCAATTTCGCGGTTGATTGTGGATATACCACCCTTTCTGATCCCATATTCATCATTTAGCAGCATCACGACTGGCTTGTCTCCAGGTTCTGCAAAAACAAGCAAACATTCTCTAGCTGCACTCGTTATAAAGCTGTTGACATCAATGTTGACAAAATTTCATCAACTTTAACATATCAAGACTTGTTGAATACAAGCTGCCTGTAGTAAAGCCAAGTATCTAAAGTGACTTAATGCTGCCTGATTAGACTAGTCTTAATCTACAGCTTTGCATTTTGTGCTATGCTTTGCTCATTTTGCACTCATTTTCATAACATCACCAATGTTACGGAAATCATTCTCCGAAACAAAGCAGAAGAGTGAGGCGGTACCATTTTTTTTAGCTGCAGGAAACCCTTGCATAAAATTCAAAGCAGCTTGTAAGGATACTGTACCAGAGATATTAGCTGAACCAGCTCACCTCGACTTCTTGGCTTCTGGCTGCCTTGTAGTTTTTGTACCTGGGCTTTCAAAGTGCGGTTTTCCCCTTGTAGTTGCGCCAGCTTGTCCTCACTATTCACACTAGAAGGCCCACCGGCTGCCCGTCGCTTGGTTGGAGGCCCACCCGATGTATCTGCCGGTCGCTTAGCTGGTTGGGACTGTGAAAGTCAGATCCAAAGTTAGCTGGAACATATTGATCAGCTATAGGTGAATATGTATGGAAAAATATGGAGAATTCTTAACATTTAAGCCAACTTATGATTAATGCCAATACCTGGATCCTGCTGGCCTTCTCTACCAGATGACTCATGCCAGACTCACTCAGTTCCTTTTCAAGCTTGTCCATGGACGCTTCCCTGTCCGTCTCCTTCCACTTCGATAGAACTTTATAGGCCTGGGAACTCGGTTTTGTGTTCCTTGAAGCCTAAGAACAGAAGGGCATTAATACAGTGACCCATTATAAGCAAGTACATACCACTTGCTGGTAACATTTTAGTCATAATTCTGGTGGTAACATTCTGAAAAGGTGTACATATTTGCCTGAGAAAAGGCGTCGCCCATATTTCAGGCTCACACAAAACTTCTTTAGCTGTTACCAAAAGGAAAGATTAAAGGAAACGAAAATATTTACTTGGATATTGATCATCTCATCTGCTGTAAGCCCGAGTGCTCCGCCCAGATCTTCCACCTCACTCGATTCAGTGACGCTTTGAGAGAAACGGTGGAAGACTTTCCTCAGTTCTCTCTCTGTGATTGAAAATAATATCGACATGATTGTGATTAACTTCATACATTTCAATCAGATTTGCATTAAACAGAGTTTGAAGTTATTTTGTTTGTATAGATTTTGCTTGAAAGCAACCAATGCACTGACATGCACACATAATAGTGTTCATAATGCATGTAAATTTTCTCACCTGGCCTTGTGTATATTGAGCCATAACATAACTGCCGGCTATACAACAACCAATAGCACATATATGGTGTATAAGGTATTTACGAGTACATTGCGTATTTCTAATTTCTAATAAAACTATCTTCTCCCCATACATACCTTCCATATTCTTCAACTCCCTTCTCAGGAAGTCCATGATGGCGGCTGTGCCTTTATCACAGACATCAGCGGGAGGGTATGTCAGGGGGTTTCCTGAGATGGCCATGTCCTTCAGTTTGGCCAATCGGCACAGACTCAGGGGAAGGCTGGAGATGTTGTTATCTGACAAGTCTAGCTTCTCAATGTTGGGCAGGTTCATGATTTGCTCAGGAACTGATGTGAACCTGTTTCGGGAGATGTCTAAGTACCTCAGCTGCTCCAGTTCTCCAACACCATCCGGTAGAGACTCCAAGCCACTACTCCGCAGATCCAAGACTTGTAGGTTCTTCAGTGTGCCGATGTCTTTAGGTACAGGTGAAGGTTTGCCCTCCCCAGCCCAGTTCCTCATGTATAGCTCCTTCAGACCCTCCAGCTGCAGCACCTGTCTGGGGAACTCATCGAACTGGCAGCTGTTCATGAACATGGTTCTCAATCCTGTGAGCTGAGATATCTTGTCAGGGAGAGACTTGAGGGGGTTGCGTCCCACGGAAAAGGTTTTCAGCTGAAGTAATGAACAAATTTCGTCTGGTATCTCTTTGAATCTATTGTTGGGGACGTACAGCTCGTGAAGTTGTAATCTGGAGATTCCATCAGGCAAAGTTTCCAATTTGTTTACCGACACTTCCATGTACTCTAGGTTAGGTAGAGTAGTGATTGCCTGTGGCAGTTGTATCAGCAGGTTGTTGTCAAGTTTAAGTTCCCGAAGCTTCTGCAGTTGACCTATCTCCTCGGGTATGCTCGTCAGCCTGTTGTGAGACAGGTCAAGGCGTTCGATATCTGTGGCGTCAAACACCTCGGCTGGGACGGAGGTCAGGTCTTTGCCACTGAGGTCGATAGTGAGTCCGCCATTCACCACTTTTGGATGGAGGTCTAAAACATTTGGAAAGAAAGTGCTTTGCAATGACCATTATCGTTGGTTGCAGAAAAGAAGTCGTACAGCATGGTATTGATATTGTAGCTTACATAAACAGCTCTCAAGTAAAATTTACTAGAATTTGAAAAGAATCAATCTTTTATAGCAAGCATATTTGTACTTGATAAAGCCAATAGAGAAAGCATTACATAAAATGTATTCATGGATCTAGCTTATTTAGGAAGATAATGCAAATTTTTTATTGGTGCTTTGATATATTCTCGGGCCATACAAGTCATATAAAGTATTCATTCACAATGTACATATTCCAATATCATGACTTTAATTTGTTTCTTTAGTCCATGAGAACCTGGAATCAATAGAATATGATTATCATAGTTTGTTCATTAATCACAGAAATCAAGACAAATGCTAGCAGAATTGTTAGTGATGAAAAGACACTGACACTAAAATTGACAAAACAGGATAAGGGTACTGCTCTATCAAAAACCAACAGCTGTGTTTAATGGAAAAACACGTCTCACCAACTTTTAGATGCTTCTATCATCGTCTGCGCGGATGTCTTACCCTGCAACAAAGAACATCACTTTAAAGCTTAGAATCTTATTTGTGATATTTTTAAGCAAAGTTTGTGTAACAAAGTTTTGGCATGAAATGTATCGGATTGATCGCAGTAGTCACGAGCTATATGTTTTACTAACGGGTGTATCTCGGACTTACTTTGAATAACTGGAACACCTGCAGCACGTCCTCTTGTACTGCAAGCTCCTCTGCTGTCTTCTTATCCTGCAGGTAACGTCAACACCATTCAACAACCTATTGGTGACACTTAACGTTATACATGATAATTGGAGTTTGGTGTTAAATGCTATAAAAACCCTTGTCCTACTGTGCCCGTATATATACGGGTTGCACATATGTATATATATATATATATGATACCTAAATGTGGCTTCAGTATCTTTATGGTTTTAGGGCATTTCTCACTTAAATGCGGCATACCGCAGGTGGTCTATGTTTGGACACATCCTCAGGATGCCGCAAGACACGCCTGCACAAAAATCCTTTCAATTCGCCATTCTAGGTTCCAACAGATTCAAGGCACACAAGGGAAGACACTGTGTCAACCTGCTCAGCCTGCTGAAAGCAGACCTAAAGCACAGAGGCCGAGCTTTTCCTACAACAACAGCAAGGAATCCCAGGAGCTAAGGAAGCTTGCAGGATGCAAATTACAATGCATTAATGGAAAAGGATGAAGAAATACTGAATGCAGCTATGGGACTTTCCAGACTATAAATGCAGAACCCAGTGACTGATGATGGTGATACCACAGCAACCTGCAGTAAGTCTGCAGCAGCAGCACAGAATAGATCAAGTTTTACTGATCTGCTAAGTTTGTGTTAATATGATTATCATAATCTTACATCTTAGTTTATCTGTTTTCGAACTAAAGTCTGATGTAAAAGTATAACTACAACATCAAAATCAGAATACAAACGGTGAGTTAGAAGTCTATATAGCGATTTCACTTTCTCCACTGACATTTGATAAAGTCACTTACCCAGTCTCTAATGACGGTGTTGGCTCCAGCCCTCATCAGTACTCTAACACAGTAGGGGTGTCCATTTTCTGCCGCCTTATGAAGGGGAGTCTGATTCTGTAGGTACAACAAAATGGTTCACAGAATTTACATGCTAACCATGGCTTAATAAGTTTGTTTTTTTCTTAATGTGTATCTTATATGCAAGAGATTTAGATTACTAGGTTCTGATGCGCATGCGTTGTTATGTATTATACAGATAGAAATATTCCCGCCTAAATGTCCAGGCGCCATGCAATGAAATGCGAGTTCTGATATCTGTACACAATTTTCTATTGTACAGATAGAAACATGCTCTGCAAAGGAAACATAGCAATTGTTAATATGATGCATGATTTCCGTCCATGTGCCCCTTCCTGTTTGCAAGGTTGATAGGGGTCCTTATGTACATAGGGAACATGAATAAATCTAGATCTCACATTAAACATGCGTTACAAAAGTCCTCACATGACTCCAAAAAAAAAAACAAAAAAAACCAGGACCGTTAAAGCTGGACCGACACATATAAACACTTGCCAATGCAATACAACATTTACTCGTGAGTGAAGCCTGTATAGTTCCTGTAGCTTAAGCAGGTTATCTGATGGTCAGGACAACGTATGGACGCGTCAGCGCCATTATCATTTTCTGCGCGGGTCAATCACAAGCTCAGGACGTGGACAGGATGACAGACTCAAGTAAACAGGGAGGTTACCATGAGGGTTCGTGGGTCGACTCTTGCTCCAGCTGTGAGTAAAGCTTGTACAATTCCAGCGTGGCCGTTCGAAGATGCATGATGAAGGGCAGTCCATCCGGAGATCTGTACAGAGACAAGAGCAGGCGAGTTGAGATGTAAAATGTATGCCATGACCTTCTCACATTGTTTAAGGGCACGGATTCAAGTTGTTTAATGCTCTTTTTCTTCAATCAAGTTCGAAGAGTCTGATGTTACCATCACGAAGATGAAGAGCGGTTTATAGTGATAAGAACTGTAGCCTGTGTTTACACAATCTCTCGGTGACTGGGGTTAATGACCCCCTCCCCGAGCGGCGGCTATTGTAGGGCCGGCCGCTAGGGGCGCGGTTTTTGTCAGGCTAATAAGAATTGTATCATCATCTCTTCTCTTTAAGTCAGAAACATCTGGCTTGGGCAAGCTTGAGTTCACTGACTCTATTGCTTATTAAACTTAGATATAAACCTTTAAGAATTAATACTGCAAAGGGATATGATGCAAAGATAAAACCAAAAAAGGGGCACAAAGAGTTGATTAAGTCCTTCATGAGGTTGTTTAAACAACAAACAGACATGTTGACTCACGGGGCCGCCGTCATCAGCATTGACATCGACTCCCTCGGCTAGGAGCTGCTGAACTCTGACCTCATCACCTCGCTCAGCGGCTTCTCTCAGCTCCTGTGGAACAGAATCACTCATGCAACATGAAACTCTTTGTATGTTCAGGGTTCTTAGGTCTAATACTGTATTTTTTTTTTTAATTTAACGGTTCTTGGTGGAAGTCAATGTGCAGATGTTGGCACATCGACGCACCAAATCCGTAGTGTGTTTTTGGCACACAGTTAGACAGATTAGCCGAAGAGGCTCGGTGGGCGTCACTCCACCGTCAGGGAAAGTCGTGTAAAGTGCCTTCCCCAAGGACACAACGTCGGGGGCAAGGTGGGAATCGAACTCGTAACCTTTCGATTCCGAGCCAAACGCTCTACCAGTTACGCCACGCCAACGCCACACGTCAACGCCATGCATTTAAAATGTTATTATGAGACAAGACTTTTCAGCAGCTCGAACTGCTGGTTGTTGAGTCTTTAGGGAGGAAATTTGCACACTCGGGAGGAAAGGACCTCTTCGCAGATCCCTTTGAATCCTGGGGGGCACTATGGGTAGACGGTCCAGAATGTACCAAAATGGAGATGTTGAAAGTATCCTCGAGCTCAACACGTCAGACCATTCACGATTCCTATTCGAGTGTATCATGTTGCAATAGAATTGTTAGCATTGTCTATGTGTTAATTTTTCAACATCAAGCATGATTTAGAAGGTGATCTCAGGAAACACAGAGGTTACTTTTCAAAAGCATTTGCTGGAAGGCGTCTGTTGCACTTCCCTACATGGAGCAGTCGTGCGCTGTATTCATTTATTACCTCCATGAAATGTCATGGAGGTTATATTTTACCCAGCGTTTGTCTGTCTGTGTGTGTGTGTGTAAACAAGATAACTCAAGAACGGCTGGATGGATTGGTTTCATACTTGGTGTGTTGGTAGGGTGTGATGAAATCTGAGAATGATTAGATTTTGGGCCACCTAGCGGCTCCCCTTGGTACTGCAGCGCAACTTCCGGTTTTGCTATCTCGGTGTTCTGAACATGGTATGGTCACGATTTTTGAGTATTAGATAGCTCTTGTGTCCAGGAAAAAATGACATAAGTTTGGGCCCCCTAGCGTCTAGTTTTGGGATAGCAGGGGCATTTTTGTCAAAAACGTCTGAAGACGATAACTCAAGAAGGAAACTACGGATTTGCATGATTTTTGGTATGTAAGTACCTTAGACAATGTTGTACAAGGTAAGATACTAATTATGCAAAATAGGAATGCATTTGCATAATTAATGAGAACATTCTATCATAGCAGTTTTTCCAATGTATCTCTTGTCCCGGACGTGATATGGTCGAGACATTTGGGTGGTAGAAAGCTTGTAGCGTCATGACAAAGTGGGGCAGGTTTCAGCCCCCTAACCTTTAATTGTGGAACTGCAGGGGCGTTTTTGTCAAGACACACCAAAGAGGATAACTGCAGAAAGGAATGACGGATTGCCTGCATTTTAGGTATGCAGGTAGCTTGGGCAAAGATGTTAAGAATGATATGCATATTATGTAAATGAGGGCCTTATTTGCATAATTAGTGAGAAAATTGTATAATTCCATTGTTTGCAATAACTGGACTTCAATAAATGTAACACTTGTTAATTATGATAGGTGGAATATAAGCAGATACCAAATATGGTAATGAGGAACTTATTTGCATAATTCATGTAAAAATTGCAAAACCGCTTTATGATCAATAATAGGAATTTTATAATTGTGACATGTGTACGTTAGTCAATGATGAACAACACCATGTATAAATTATGTTAATGTGTTAATCAATTGCATGAAATTTACGAAAGCTCTAAATTTTCATGGAGGTATGAGGTCGCCGAACTCTAGTTACTGCTAACTTTAAAAGAATAGTTTCACCAACCTTTTCTTTCTCCTCCATGAGTTGTTCTGCTGTAGTTCTGCTGATGCCAAACACACCAATGCCTCGTGGCCAGATGTCGCAAATCCGTTAGGTCAGATTTAGTAGATACTGAAGTAGATCTTCTTTCTCTATAAAAGGAAAAAAAAGTAAAGGAAAAACGGTGAACATCAACCGAGGATGTTGTTTTCCATTCAGATCAGTAGAGGTGCATGTGGCTTTAGTCCGACTCGCATTTTCAGCCATTGTGCAGCTCAGCCGCTATGATTGAGCTACTGTATTTACAGAGTCACTATGTCATTTATCCACTATAAACAATTTAAAATTTATACGATATAGACATTTCTTTCACGTCCCGAAATTGAACTGTACATCGTAACATTAATTAAGTATCATGAATCATGCGGTAGAGCTGGCAGGAGAATCTGCAGGTGTAAACATACAAGATTATTCCAGGTGTAAACATACAGGTGTTCAATGTTTACCCACGCCGTGCATAAAGCCACACAGGTATCTTGTGTCACTTGAGGTCAACGTATTCCTAGTGACGTCGTCAAGAATTAACGACAACAGCAACGTCAAGTTCATAACTTCTCACCTGGTGTCACGACGTCTCCTCCTCAAACATATACCACTAAATACGCAGAAACGTTAAACAAGTAGTGCCCCGTCCGCCATTTTGGTACAAGGTCGAAAGGTCACAAGTGCCTTAGTTCAGTACAGGAACAAGTAACAAGTTAAACAGCAGTGTGTTTGCCCTTTTGACTTATTCTTATCTTTACAGTGACTTAAGATAAAAGAGATATGGGGCATCCTTAAGCTGCATAGGTGACACCTACATCGATACTGTCTCTGTTATTTCTCAACCAACGTGACTTAACGTCAGAGAAGTAACAAGGTACTAGCCATGAAACAGCAGGCGTCACGCATGGACTCTCATGTGTACATGTACACACGGGAGGGAGTTGGCAGCAAACAATGCACTGAGATTCAGTTACCTCAAATACAACATGGGAGTCAAACTGACATAAATTTAACGGATGTACTGGAAAGACGCCTATACTGAGTTATGGAGGGTGGGGAGGGAGGTGCTTAATATGTTATACTACATGCATTACAAAAGCATTTGTGTTAATGTCATGATTCTTGTGGTATTCCTACAGTCTATTAGCTTTTCTTGTCATCAATGGACAGACTGACCACTTAGCGAGAAACAGCACAACACAACTCATCTCACCTGTCCTAGGCGTAACATGAGAGCCAAACTTTATAACATCGTCTGAAGTTTGCACAGTTTTCATACCAAATGTCCTGGACATAATATAAGTAGGATATTGTATTGATAGATTGCTGTCAGGCTCCTGTATGTACCGGAGAAACATCTGTGGTGAGTTATGGAGGGTGGAGAGGGAGTTGCTTATGTCATAATGCATGAATCACAGAAGCTTTGGTTTTATAATCCTCGTGGTCTTTCTGCAGTTTAAGCTGTTTTATCATCAGTTGACAGAGGCAACACAACTCGCGACTGGAGTCAGACGTACGCCCCCCCCCCCCCCCGGGCCAAAAATAAACATCACTATTTACTAACTACTCAGAAGAAACGTTACTCACGTAGCACCGCACGCCCCATTTGGGTCCCTAAGTCGCAGGTGCTTTGTTGGGTGCAGGTACCATAACAAGACAAACAACAGTGATTCCTCTCTTTTGTCTTCGTCGTCACAGTTAAACAAGTAAAAGGGGTACGGAACATCAGTAAAGCTGCACATGTGTTATCTATGTGACTCGGTAGAACGTGGTATAAGTTTGGGGTTAAGTTCAGGGTTTGATGTGGGACTTACAGGTGTTGTCAGAAGAGAGCCGGCAGGTGTAAATGTACAGGTGTTCAAAGTTTCCCCATTAAGTATGAAGGCGTACAGATATCAGGTGACACAAAATGGCCGAACCTAATGACGTCGCCAAGGACGGCAACAGTAACAACATGTTTATAAGCGTCTCGCTTGGGATCAATAAATACACAGACCCTCTTCAAATGTACATCGCTGAAAACATAAAAACGTTAGAAGGCACAGCCGCCATGTGGATATCATCTGTGTTATACATAAGTAAGTTAAATTAGGACTACCTTGTGCACACAAAACAGAGTTGTCAGCAAACAATGCGTCGAGCTTCAGTTACCTCAAATACAATGTGACAGTCCAGTTCAGTTACCCCCAATACGATTGTGGAAGCCAAAGCCAACATGATTAACATTTAACGGTTATGCTGGATTAAAAAACACATTTGTATATAATGTAAGATAAAAACTAAGTTTGCACAGAATCTGTAGAACAGCTCTGGGTATTACAAGGCATCCCACTTGTGAATGTATTTGATGAATTAAGGGATAATGTGTGTTCAAGACTGAAATTAAGACGCTGTGTGCTTGTCAAGACTATAAGCTTCAACCTTAAATAGTCTTGGGTAGGATTTATTCCCAGTCTCCGAGTTAAGTTGATTGAAAGTGCTCTGGAATCTTAAGTTATGTTGATTGAAAGTGCTCCGGAATCTTAAGTTAAGGTGAATGAAAGTGCTCTGGGAACCTTACACGAAACCTTGGTTCTATATACCAGCCCCACAACACTTCTCCGACTTACCTTAAGGTACCCGTGTTCTTGAGGGGATTGCGAAGTTCCTTTGGCCCAGATAGAAGCAATAGCAGTCCACTGTGTTCTGCCGCCCGGACAACTCGACAAGAAAAAGAAGTTCCTCTTTTCAAACTGTGTGTGACGTCCGGATCAGTCACGTGACGGTGACTCCCGACAGCCTTTGTTACAGGTGTGCTGGAGCTGCAATACCCAAAGCGGCCCCAGGCGGTGCTTTATATGTACAACCTTAACAATGACGTGCATTGGAATAAAGCCCATAATCATTTCATACACATCCTCAATGCATTTTTATATAGAGATCTGAAAACAGTATACCAAGCGGTATGGGCAAGGGGTCTAGACTTTTCGGTTGCCCGTGTGGAATAGTTAGCCTCGCGATTGACTCCATAGCCACATACTTATTGACAGGATACAGTGTCACTAGCAGGCTTGCGGGTGATATTTTTTCTGTGTTTATCACATGAAGAACTTTATTGCGCAATGATCTTACACGGTATAATGCATGGCAAAAATAAGAAGAAACAAACTTATCATCCTAATTACCAAAGCAAGTATTAAACATAGTACATTTGTAGATTATGAATATAGAATGAAATTTGACGTCCTTATTTCTAAAACAATGAGAGCTAGCCTAAAACATTGTACTACAATCGAGTGGGGCTAATTATGAGTTTCGGCATTTTTTCTTATTAAAGCAATCTTTTATATATTTACCTATTTTAGCATTGTGTGAGTTGTCACATCTGAATATATAATCAAATCTGCCTGTAGCATTGAGTCTCATAAAATCTGTTGTACTTGATTCGAGGAATGTGGATAACTCATTACGTGAAACATTGTACCTACTGCATATCATGACAAAGTGAAATTCATCTTCAATTTGCTTTGGACAGAATGGGCAAAACCTTTGGTCAGGGGCTATACTTCTCACTGATTTATATCATATCTGATTGTACACGGTTTCTGGTTTAACACTTGGCTTGTGTTGGTAAGACAACTGTACACCCGTGGGACACAACAGCAACGAAGTTTAACGATATTCGTGCACGGAATGATTTCTAAAGATTTATGCAGTATATGCTAAAGGTATGATTGAATACAGCAGTGGATGCAGTCCCGTTCAGTTGTATAATCTGGTATATATATATATATGTATGCAAATATATGGGCCTTCAATGGACACCATATGGCCCAGGCACGAGTATCATTATCCTTTAAGTTTACAACACAGATTAACTACATATTTCTATCTATATGTCAAAAAGTACTCAAAATGCTTTTGTCCAAATTACTTCTCCTGCAGTGTATATATACAATAGTATACATCATGGTCTATTCCGAGGGCTGGGAACGTTCGTTAGGCAGTGCCTACATTAAGCTTAGTCAAGAGTCAAGGTCTAGTTATCTGCGGTTTGTTAAGGCCAGGATTTCTGTGTGGAAGAAACAAGATTTCATATATCAATGCAAGCTCTGGAATATACATGTGTCTACATGGTGTTGAGCTGATCCACGATGTCCTGTAGTCCCGCCTCAGTCAGAGTCCGCAGAAGCACCTGTAAGGTGGCGGCGTCACCTTTCCGCCTCCGCCACGCCTCCAACATGTCCATGCAGCAGTCCTTGGCGTCGCGATTGGCCGGTTTGTACTGAATCGCGTCGATGTCAGGCCTGGTGAAGCCCAGTAAGTGGGCCAGGTCTCTCCAATCCGTGCTTACGTTTTCTTTGATGACGTAGAAGTGTTCGCGGACATCTGATGGCGATAGAAATACAATATACAACAAACGTGCTATTCTGCTCACCATGTTGCAACAAACTAAAATGTTTGCAGCTTTACAACCTCAAGGAAACAGCTAAAAGAGCCAAAACGTCAGTGAATAAATTGACTGTTGAAGTTATCAATAGACTACACTTTGTGATCTCTCCTTTTTAGCTCATCAATCAAGTAACTGATTGTTTTCAATGTGACGGTAGCGTTCTTGGCCATGGTGCATGTTTTATTCAGTGATAAATACATACAGAAGCCAATTTAGGAGCCAAGACAATCTCGACAGCATAGCATAATGTGTACAATTGGAGAAAATGATTTAAGTGCAAAGGTCCATATCTAGAAAAAGCCTATTGGAATTTATAAAACTCACCATCGCCTCTTCTTGGCACCATTGTTGCCCCTTCATCTGAAACAGAAGGGAAAAAAACAAAAGTCAGTCGTCATGTGATTCTGATGATGGATAATGAATATAATGTATTATCATATAGCCAGGCAGCTTACCCAGATATCTTGTACAGCTGCAGACGACGTTGGTTTCCTCAGCCTGCGGATACAGCTGCAGGGTTATCCGCAGATGTTCGGGGCCGGGGTCCGGTCTCTGGACTGTCATGTGGAATGACGGGTAGAGCCTGTTTCGGTCGAGGGTGTCTTCATACTCCAAACCACCAGGGGGCTAAAATAGTGGACCAAATCACTGTTTACTGAAAACATTTTTATGTAACTGTGCTACTGTAAGATGCAAGACACTAAGTTAAATCTAATCGTTTATGTCTTAAATGTGACACCAGCTTTTTATAGGGGATGGATTGCACCCATGGCTATAATATCTTACAATTTTCTGTATTTACAATTATGTATTTTCCGTAAACCAGGGTAATGGTGCTGTGATTTGGCTCATATCAAGTCATTCAGACTGGCGATAGCGTTTTGCACGTTCACTTATAACGGGACACAAACCGGCGACTGCCTGACCTGTTCTAAATCCTCTACTCTGCACCGTTACTGCTCAGCCCTTCACCTACCCGAGGTTCCGCATGAGCCAAGGTTCCGTTCTCCACTGATGCCTGCAGACAGTAGGTCTGGTGAGGCCGGAAGGAGCAGGGGAGGGAGTCCCACGGGTAGAACCTCGGGTGTAACTTCGACAAATCCTCCTGTAAAGTCTGCAACAACACATCGGTATCCAGGGATTTAATTCAGTTACATGTGACTTTACAGCATGGACTTGTTTATTTATTTTTTATTTATTGATTGATCTTTAGGGTAGTCCCTTCAGTTAACGTAGTAACTGATTTCCAAGGGAGCCCTATAACAATAATAATAACTCAAAGTACAAAGAATAATTACTAACATAAGATTAAACATAACAAAGCAATAATCCAATTCGGATTTGTAAATCATACAAGCAACTTAGGAAAACTCAAAAGAATAACAACTCATACATTGATAACAAAAAACAACTCAAGATCACAAACTCATAAGGTCATTGGACGGTCAGTGCGGTCAGAGGTCAGATGTCAGTGCCATTTGTCCTGATCAATCAGACTGAACATAAGAAAGAATAATCCAATTCGGATCAGTAAATCATATAAGCAACTTACTAATAACAACTCATACACAATAACAACTCAAGATCACAAAAATCATAAGGTAATTGAACAGTCATTGGGATCAGAGGTCAGATGTCAGTGTTATGATATCAGAAACTGTTTGAAGGCTTTAAGAGAAGTTGCTTGTTTTGTCTCAGGTTTAAGTGTATTATATATTTCAGCTGCTCTGTATGCAAATGTGCGTTGACCTGCTCTTGAAGTGTAGTTAGGTTTATGTAGGAGTTGTGCTTGTCTGGTGTTATGACTGTGGATTTGGTTATTGAAATGAAATGTGTTGAGTAGGTAGTTGGGTGCTAGGCCATGAAGGCATTTGTACACCATAATGCAGATCTGCCGAGTTCTTCGCTCCTGCAGCAGACTCGGAGGATGATTCGTGCGCCCCGGTTCTGGAGGATTTGGAGACGCTGCTTGTTGGCTGCACTGCAGTTGTTCCATACCACGTTACAATATTCAGGGAGTGGTAGAGCAAGGGTTTTATACAACAAATTTGCTACACCAGTGCAGAGACTTGTCTTGAAGTTGTCTTGTCTGATGTCCATGTTTCAATGCCAGTTCTGAGTTCTTTTATATCTGATGATGACCATCAGCACAAGGATAGGACTACACGTGGTAAGGCAAGGAGAACCACATACTGCAGCTACGAGAGCAAAGTTTCGCACCACAACTTAAACTTACCTCTACCATCCCCTTCGTGTTGGACACAATGTGAGCCTTTATATCCACGCCATGGGGGGTCTGAGCCGTTTTGAAGAGAGTGAGCAGTCCCCTCCTGTTGACGGACAAGGCTCGGAGTTTCTGCAGTACAGAAGCCCACAGACTTCCCTTCACATGTCTGGTGATGACGTGGGTGGGCGTGACGTCAGCAGGGTGAAGTGTTGTGTTTCCCGCCACAACGTGGGCAGCCTTGGCTTCATCCGTGGTGAGAGCTGGGGGAAGAGGTAACAATGCTGGTGGTGAGTTGATGAGAAGGAAAGAAGCCGTATCTTTTAAATAAGACTCGCACTAAGAAATCAGCGTGTGTAAAAACACAGTCCTCACCGCTCCCATCCTCCTGTGTCAGGTCCAGGATGTGCGGTAGGAGAAGCTCCACAGGCACGCCGTCGTCATGGTTACACTGGATGTGGAAGAGCGGACCAATCAGCTCCCAGTCCTCGTTCTCCGGCCAGTGCTCAGACGGGTTCACTGTCCTGTAGGTCAGTTGGACAGGGCAGGGGGTAACGACCCCCAGGTCGGTTTGTTTGCACACGTACTTCCCCCGGCCGGGCAGTTGGACAGACCTAACAACCAACAGATTCATAATCAACCAACATAGTCAGCAATCAATACAACTGAGTTTAACCACAAAAATGTCCACTGAAACTCTTCCTGGGTGGTAATGCTCTAATGCAATGCAAGTTTTTGTTATACATATACTGAAAAAAAAAACAATTGTAAAAATCCATCCTGCAAAAGGGTAGCATCCGGGTCGTAGTTCGCTCCTATGGTCGCTTCTGCTACCAGGGAGCGACTATATATAGTGTATAACAAATGTCGGAGCAAGACGCGACTGTATATAGTGTATGATTATAATAAACGTCGGAGCGAACTACTACCCAGACTAACTTTTAACACGATCCATATTCTGTGGTGTTAATTGAAAGAATTACGTAAAATTATAAGTAACTGAACCAGCCTCACCATGTCGTAACTCCCTGTTCATCCAGGGAAGCCTCGGGTTCCACCTCCACCTCCGGCATCTCCTTTATGTAGTCCTGGTGGGGGAAAATGGGGAATATAGGGTTTAAACTGTGTCAAAAATTATAGACATTGTGCACATGATAGATCCGACCATGTCTCCCAACGTAAGGAACCTTCTGCATCTGCATCTGCATAGGATACCCCCAAATGACCCCGCGAGGGGCAAAAGTAGGGGGGGGAGCTGAGGCTCCCGGGTTAGGGCGGGCAGGCCGCCTGCCTGGCACGGAAGTGCTCAACGTTGGGAGCGCTTACAACCGTGCCAGGCAGGGCATTCCACTCGGGAATTGTGCGTGGGAAAAAAGAATGTTTGTAGATATCGGTGCGTGCAAATATGTGTTGATATTTGAAGTCGTGACTACCCCGGGTGCGCCCTTGGGCAGGCTTCAGAATATTGCTGGCGTCTATGTTAATATTATTGTTGACTACTTTGTAGAAAAAGGTGAGGCGGGCGTTCCTCCTCCTTTCGGAGAGAGGGCGCCACTGCAGGTCTGAAAGCTTCTGAACGTTCTTTAACATGTACGTACCTTGTAGGCAGTTTTGACGATGTCTAAGAGATCAGCCATGTCCATGTGTTCTAAAATTCGACTCCTTAACCATACGTACCTTATAGGCAGTTTTCACGATGCCTATGGTCAGCCCTGTCTATTTGTTCCAAGACTCCTTAACCATACGTACCTTGTAGGCATGTGTCACAATGTCTAACAGATCAGCCCTGTCCATGTCTAATAAGACTGTCTCCAGCTGCTTGAGGTCGTGCGGAAGTCCGTGGTCCCCTCCACCCATCCAGACCGTCAGTACCATACAGGTCCGCTGGATGGCGTTTCTGTACTGTGCCTGTATGCTGTCCAGTCGTGGCTGTGGGATCCCCAGCGCAGCTCCCAGCCGCCGCCAGTCAGGACCAAGTCTGCAGCTCAGCATGGTCAGCAGCTCGCTTTCTGTAAACCGAACGAGGTTCGTGAATGCAAGGTTGATATTGTGATAAGTCAATGGCCCAACAGTCAATATTCAACTTGTACCTGTTTCTCACTGTTTAAAAAATAGCGAATTTCTCTGCCTTTTGCATTTTGAGGGAACGGAATAAAGATATCTAAGGCAAATTGAACGTAATGATGCTGAAACGTGATGCACACAATACAATACTTCTCAGGTGTCGTTAGATACAATCAAAGATAAAGGCTAGATTTGCTGTTTTGCTATTTGCTGATGCTAGTATGAAGCTGAAGCTGTAAGAACACACTCGCCTGCTGAAGCTGTAAGAACACACTTGCCTGCTGAAGCTGTAAGAACACACTTGCCTGCTGAAGCTGTAAGAACACACTTGCCTGCTGAAGCTGTAAGAACACACTCGCCTGCTGAAGCTGTAAGAACACACTTGCCTGCTGAAGCTGTAAGAACACATTTGCCTGCTGAAGCTGTAAGAACACACTCGCCTGCTGAAGCTGTAAGAACACACTTGCCTGCTGAAGCTGTAAGAACACACTTGCCTGCTGAAGCTGTAAGAACACACTCGCCTGCTGAAGCTGTAAGAACACACTTGCCTGCTGAAGCTGTAAGAACACATTTGCCTGCTGAAGCTGTAAGAACACACTTGCCTGCTGAAGTAGCCAGCTCCTTGGTTTGCTGTTCTACCTGATGCCCCCCATGAGACCCTCCGGCTGCCTGCCGCTTGGCAGGTGGCCCGCCCGATGTATCTGCCGGCGGCTTGAGTCGCTCTGACTGTAATGTAGAAGTTTGAAATTGCCAGGAATTAGTAAATGGTTTGTACCCCACAAAATAAGAAGACACATCCGCAGCCTACTCACTGTGATGAGTGTGATGTTCACAAAGTATCGTTCACATGAGAAACAAGTTCATAAGTACCACCGAATACCTTTTTCCGGCCTCTCTCCTCCAGGTTTGGTTTGCTCTGTCTGCACTTCTGCAGAACGTTTTCAGTGAACATCAGGATGGTCCGCTCCAACACCTCGGTCGTCTGTTCGTCAGCTGTGGACAGAGTTAGAAAAAGAGTGATTCAGTTCAAAAGAACTTCAAATTGTAGATGAGAGATTTAAAATTCTGTATCAAAACATTCAGCCGATAGCTCTAGATGAAAACAACTTGCTATTGTATCTGTAACCCTTTGATTCCATTTCTCGTTGTACAGATAAAGCAGTTTTAATACACCATAAGAATAAAGACATTCTTCACTCACATCTTTTGCATAATTCAATGTCTCAATACCAAAAAGAACCAATATCATGAATAAAGACATACCATGTTGTTCGCCCCCAAGAAGTACGACTTGACTTCTCAGCTTCTCGTTTTCCTCTACAAAGTTTTCCACCCGGGTTGCCATGGCAACATTAGCCTCCTGAAGCTGCTGTATCTCCTGCTTGTGGTCCAGCAGGACCTTCTGTGCCCGCTCGTCCTTGTTGCTTAACCTGGTGACCTCTGCACGGAGACTGCTGACCATGGCCTGCTGAACCTCACTGTGATGCTGCATCTGTACAAGTTTCTGTTCTGCCTGTCTGATCTTGTCTTTGGTCTGCTGTTCCTCCTGATGCATCTGTACCCTGCCTGCATGCTCTCCAGTCGTGACTGTGGGATCCTGTTTTGCCTGTCTGATCTTCTCTTTGGTCTGCTGTTCCTCCTGTTGCATCTGTCCAAGTTTCTGTTCTGCCTGTCCGATCTTCTCTTCGGGCTGCTGTTCCTCCTGATGCCCCACACGAGACCCTCCGACTGCCTGTCGCTTGGCAGGTGGCCCGCCCGATGTATCTGACGGCCGCTTAAATCGCTCTGCCTGTAATATAGCGGTTTAATATTACTGGGAAAGAATAACTGTTTTCTTGTCACAAAATATGGCATCTCGAACACAGCCTATAGTTACTTGGCTGTAATGTTTTCCCAGTATCACAGTACTTGTACATTTGTGCCACCAAATACCTTGATCCTGCCAACCTCCTCTGCCAGTGTTTCCATGCCGATTTCACGTAGCTCCCGCTGAAGCTTGTCCATGGACGCTTCTTGGTCTTTCTCCATCCACTTCAACAGCACATTCTGGGCCTGGTAACTTGGATTCGCCTTGTCTTTACCCTAAAAGCAGACCATAGATTCAACTTCCTTCAGTAAAAAGCAGACTTTTTTTATGCAATCAATCAATCAATCAATCAATCAAACAAATAAACAAACAATCAATTAATCTTCTTGAACTAGAATCATGATCTAAGTAAAATTTCACAATCATATGGTTCTGAACATTTCTCTTCTCCCTCATGGGATAAACATTTACCATTAAACTGTTTCTCTCGCTAGGCTTTAGTCCAGCTACTGCGGCCAGAGCTTCCACCTCAGCTCTTTGCGTCACCTTTCGTGAGAAGCGGTAGAACAGTTTCCCCAGTTCTCTCTCTGCAAGAAACAAAATATAGACATATTTAGAGTTATCTATGATCGTATGTACTTCATGCTTTTTCGCGTTATTAAACCGGCACCAATCAAAAGTGTCAGAGGTATCAATAATATGAAGAACCATAACTAATTTACTTAATGTAACTAAAAGCTAACTTATGTACTTGATAGCAAAAGGGTTCAAAACAATGTTATTAGAAATAATTTTGTCTTACATTTACAAGATTGGGATATCTTTTATTTTTGTCCCAATTAAATAGTAGGAACATACATGTACCAATGAAAAATGGCATTCTCTTAATACTGCTTTCATCAAAATCTTATAATTATTTCCCTCCTACATACCTTTCTCCTCCTTTGTCTCCCTTCTTAGGAAATCCATAACAGCGGCTGTACCTTTCTTACAGACATCGGGAGGAGGGTATGTCATGGGGTTACCCAAGATATTGATGTCCCCCAGTTTGGTCAATCGGCTCAAAGTCATGGGAAGGCAAGCAATTCTGTTTTCTGTCAAATTTAAACTCTTGATGTTGGACAGGTTCATGACTTCATCAGGAACTGATGTGAATCTGTTTCCAGCAATGTTTAAGTCCGTCAACTGCACCAGTTCCCCAACACCATCCGGTAGTGACTCCACGCCACTATCTTGCAAATCCAAGACTTGTAGGTTCTTCAGTCTGCCGATGTCTTCAGGTACAGGTGAAGGTTTGCCCTCCCCAGCCCACTCCCCTATGTCCAACCTTTGTAACCCTTCTAACTGTAGCACCTGTCTGGGGAACTCATCAAACTGACAGATATCTATTTCAAGCCTCCTTAGCCCTGTGAGCTGACATATGTTGTCAGGCAGACGCTTGAGTGGGTTTTTTCCTACGTCCAAGATCTTGAGTTGAAGTAGTGAACAAACTTCTTCTGGTATCTCTCTGAATCTATTGTTTCGGAGGTAGAGCTGGTAAAGTTGTAACCCGGAGATTCCATCAGGTAATGTTTCCAACTTGTTTACCGACACGTCGATGTACTGTAGGTTAGGCAGAGTAGTGATTGCTTGGGGCAGTTGTGTCAGCAGGTTGTTGTCAAGTTTAAGTTCCCGAAGCTTCTGTAGTTGACCTATCTCCTCGGGTATGCTCGCCAGCCTGTTGTTAGACAGGACAAGGCGTTCGATATCTGTGGCGTCAAACACCTCGGCTGGGACGGAGGTCAGGCCTTTGCCGCTGAGGTCGATAGTGAGTCCGCCATTCACCACTTTTGGATGGAGGTCTAAAACATTTGGAAAGAAAGTGCTTTGCAATGACCATTATCACTGGTTGCAGAAAAGAAGTCGTACAGCATGGTATTGATATTGTAGCTTACATAAACAGCTCTCAAGTAAAATTTACTAGAATTTGAAAAGAATTAATCTTTTATAGCAAGCATATTTGTACTTGATAAAGCCAATAGAGAAAGCATTACATAGAATGTATTCATAAATCTAGCTTATTTAGGAAGATGATGCAAATTTTTTATTGGTGCTTTGATATATTCTCGAGCCATACATATAAAGTATTCATTCACAATGTACATATTCCAATATCATGACTTCAATTTGTTTCTTTAGTCCATGAGAACCTGGAATCAATAGAATATGATTATCATAGTTTGTTCATCAATCACAGAAATCAAGACAAATGCTAGCAGAATTGTTAGTGATGAAAAGACACTGACACTAAAATTGACAGAACAGGATAAGGGTACTGCTCTATCAAAAACCAACAGCTGTGTTTAATGAAAAAACACGTCTCACCAACTTTTAGATGCTTCTATCATCGTCTGCGGGGATGTCTTACCCTGCAAGAAATAACATCACTTTAAAGCTTAGAATCTTATTTGTGATATTTCTAAGCAAAGTTTGTGTAACAAAGTTTTGGCATGAAATGTATCGGATTGATCGCAGTAGTCACGAGCTATATGTTTTACTAACGGGTGTATCTCGGGCTTACTTTGAAGTACTGGAGCACCTGCAGCACGTCCTCTTGTACTGCAAGCTCCTCTGCTGTCTTCTTGTCCTGTAGATAAAGTCAACACACGTCAACAAGCTATTGTTGACACTTAACGTCATCATCATAAAAAAATGGTGTTTAGTGTTAACTGCCATAAAACCCTTGTCCTGCTGAGCCCGTATATATACGGGTTGCACTTATATGATGCCTGAATGTGGCTTCAGTATCTTTACGGGTTTGGGGGATTTCTCACTTAAATGCGGCATACAACAGCAAACCGCATCGGTTGG
Organism: Branchiostoma floridae; assembly: GCF_000003815.2. Taxonomy (NCBI): domain Eukaryota; kingdom Metazoa; phylum Chordata; class Leptocardii; order Amphioxiformes; family Branchiostomatidae; genus Branchiostoma; species Branchiostoma floridae. The sequence goes on along the minus strand of NC_049996.1, from coordinate 16,515,385 downwards.
GGAAGTAAACCTACAACAGCAGCACAGAATAGGTCAAGTTTTACTGATCTGTTAAGTTTGTGTTAATATGATAATCTTACATCTTAGTTTATCTGTTAGGTTTTCGAACTAAAGTCTGAAGTAAAAGTATAACTACAACATCAAAATCAGAATAAAAACGGTGAGTTAGAAGTCTATATAGCGATTTCACTTTCTCCATTGACATTTGATAAAGTCACTTACCTCGTCTCTACTGACGGTGTTGGCTCCAGCCTTCAGCAGTGCTCTAACACACTCGGGGTGCCCATTTTCTGCCGCCTTATGAAGGGGAGTCTGATTCTGTAGGTACAACAAAGTGGCGGGTGGTTCACAGGATTTACATGCTAACCATGGTTTAATTAGTTTTTTTTAAATTTGTATCTTATATGCAAGAGATTTAGATTACTAAGTTCTGATGCGCATGCGTTGTTATGTATTATACAGATAGAAATATTCCCGCCTAAATGTTCAGGCGCCATGCAATGAAATACTTTCTAGTTCTGATATTTCTACACTATTTTCTAAGAGAAACATATGCCTGCCCACATTCTTTATGACCATGGGAATAGATCTGGTATATCTCAGCACAGCTGTAGCTGTTGGATTGTTTGCAGGACCATCTCATGCCATATGTGAGCAGGTCTTAGGTCATCCATATGACCCCATAGTGAACAAACTCACCCTGTGGTCTCTTGCATTAATGTCTGCTCCAGCTGTCAGTAAAGCCTGCACAGTTCTTGTCTGTCCGTTCGAAGCTGCATTGCGGAGAGGGGTATATCTCTGCATAGGGAACATAGCAACTGTTAATATGATGCATGTCTATGTGCTCCTTCCTGTTTGCAAGGTTGATAGGGCTCCTAAGCTTGTGTACACAGGGAACATGAATAAATCTAGATCTCACATCAAACATGCGTTACAAAAGTCCTCACATGACTCCAAAACAAACCCAGGACCGTTAAAGCTGGACCGACACAGATAAACTCTTGCCAAAACAATACAGCCTTTAGTTGTGAGGGAAGCCTGTATAGTTCCTGTAACTTAAGCAGGTTATCTGATGGCCAGGACAACATATGGACGCGTCAGCGCCATTATCATTTTCTGCGCGGGTCCATCACTAAGTCAGGACGTGGACAGACTCAAGTAAACAGGAAGGTTACCAAGAAAGTTCGTGGGTCGACTCTTGCTCCAGCTGTGAGTAAAGCTTGTACAATTCCAGTGTGGCCGTTCGAAGATGCATGATGAAGGGCAGTCCATCTGGAGGTCTGTACAGAGACAAGAACAGGCGAGTTAAGATGTAAAATTTATGTCATGACCTTCTCAGCCATCCTGTAACTTCTCACATTGTTTAAGGGCACGGATTCAAGTTGTTTAATGCTCTTTTTCTTTAAATCAAGTTCAAAGAGCCTGATGTTACCATCACCTGTGTTCACACAATCTCTCGCTGGCTGGAGTTGATGACCCCCTCCCCGAGCGGAGGCTATTGTAGGGCCGGCCGCTAGGGGCGCGTCAGGCTAATAAGAACTGTATCATCATCTCTTCTCTCCAAGTCAGAAACATTAGGCTTGGGCAAGCTTGACTTCACTGACTCTATATGGGAAGCTTATTAAACCAACAAATAGATAATATTATCAACCTTTAAGAATTAACACTGCAAAGGGATATGATGCAAAGATCAAACCAAAAAAGGGGCACTAAAGAGTTGATTAAGTCCTTCATGACGTTGTTTAAACAACAAACAGACATGTTGACTCACGGGGCTGATGTCTTCAGCATTGACATTGACTCCCTCGGCTAGGAGCTGCTGAACTCTGACCTCGTCACCTCGCCCGGCGGCATCTCTCAGCTCCTGTGGAACAGAAACATTCGGCAAACATGAAAATCTTTGTATGTTCAGGGTTCTTAGGTCTAATACTGTATGCATTTAAAATTTTATTCTGAGACAAGACTTTTCAGCAGCTAGAACTGCTGGTTGTTGAGTCTTTAAGGGAGGAAATTTGCACACTCGGGAGGAAAGGACCTCTTCGCAGATCCCTTTGAATGCTGGGGGGCACTATGGGTAGACGGTCCAGAATGTACCAAAATGGAGATGTTGAAAGTATCCTCAACACGTCAGACCATTCACGATTCCTATTCGAGTGTTATCATGTTGCAATAGAATTATTAGCATTGTCTATGTGTTAATTTTTCAACATCAAGCATGATTTAGAAGGTGATCTCAGGAAACGCGGAGATTACTTTTCAACGAAAGCATTTGTTGGAATGCGTCTGTTGCACTTCCCAACATGGTGCAGTCGTGTGCTGTATTCATTTATTACCTCCATTTATTACTTATTCATGAAATGTCATGGAGGTTATATTTTACCCAGCGTTTGTCTGTCTGTGTGTGTGTGTGTAAACAAGATAACTCAAGAACGGCTGGATGGATTGGTTTCATACTTGGTGTGTTGGTAGGGTGTGATGAAATCTGAGAATGATTAGATTTTGGGCCACCTAGCGGCTCCCCTTGGTACTGCAGCGCAACTTCCGGTTTTGCTATCTCGGTGTTCTGAACATGGTATGGTCACGATTTTTGAGTATTAGATAGCTCTTGTGTCCAGGAAAAAATGACATAAGTTTGGGCCCCCTAGCGTCTAGTTTTGGGATAGCAGGGGCATTTTTGTCAAAAACGTCTGAAGACGATAACTCAAGAAGGAAACTACGGATTTGCATGATTTTTGGTATGTAAGTACCTTAGACAATGTTGTACAAGGTAAGATACTAATTATGCAAAATAGGAATGCATTTGCATAATTAATGAGAACATTCTATCATAGCAGTTTTTCCAATGTATCTCTTGTCCCGGACGTGATATGGTCGAGACATTTGGGTGGTAGAAAGCTTGTAGCGTCATGACAAAGTGGGGCAGGTTTCAGCCCCCTAACCTTTAATTGTGGAACTGCAGGGGCGTTTTTGTCAAGACACACCAAAGAGGATAACTGCAGAAAGGAATGACGGATTGCCTGCATTTTAGGTATGCAGGTAGCTTGGGCAAAGATGTTAAGAATGATATGCATATTATGTAAATGAGGGCCTTATTTGCATAATTAGTGAGAAAATTGTATAATTCCATTGTTTGCAATAACTGGACTTCAATAAATGTAACACTTGTTAATTATGATAGGTGGAATATAAGCAGATACCAAATATGGTAATGAGGAACTTATTTGCATAATTCATGTAAAAATTGCAAAACCGCTTTATGATCAATAATAGGAATTTTATAATTGTGACATGTGTACGTTAGTCAATGATGAACAACACCATGCATAAATTATGTTAATGTGTTAATCAATTGCATGAAATTTACGAAAGCTCTAAATTTTCATGGAGGTATGAGGTCGCCGAACTCTAGTTACTGCTAACTTTAAAAGAATAGTTTCACCAACCTTTTCTTTCTCCTCCATGAGTTGTTCCGCCGTAGTTCTGCTGATGCCAAACACACCAATGCCTCGTGGCCAGATGTCGCAAATCCGCTAGGTCAGATTCAGTAGATTCTGAAGTAGATCTTCTTTCTCTATAAAAGGAAAACGTAAAGAAAACACGGTGATCCTTACCATAAACTGAGGATGTTGTTTTCCATTCAGATCAGTAGAGGTGCATGTGGCTTCAGTCCGACTCGTATTTTCAGCCATATGCATTGTGTAGCTCAGCCGCTATGACTGAGCTGTTTATAGAGAAAACTCCTGTGTCATTGGTCCATTATAAACAATGATATATGGGATCACATGATGTAACATTTGTATAATATAGACATTTCTTTCTCTTCGTGAAATTGAATCGTACATCATAAATCATGACAGGTGTTGACAGGAGAGCGGCAGGTGTAAACATGTTCAAAGGTTACCACAGGTGTAAACATAACGTCACAGGTGTTAAATGTTGCCCCCCTCGTGCATAAAGCCGTACAGATATCTGGTGTCATCTAAGGTCAAAATGGTGATGTCGTCAAGAACGACAACAGTGACGTCAAGTTCAAAACTTCTCATCTGGTGTCAGTTGACACAGACGACGCCCCCTCCCCCTCAAACATGCACCATTGAATACACAGAAACGTTAAACATGTAGTGCCCCGTCCACCATTTTGGTACAAGGTCGAAAGGTCATAAGTGCCTTAGTTTAGTACAGGAACAGCAACAAATTAAACAGCACTGTATTTGCCCTTTTGACTTCATTCTGACAGTAACTTATGATTAAACAAGATAAAAGAGATATGGGGCATCCTTAAGCTGCATAGGTGACACCTACATCGATACTGTCTCTGTTATTTCTCAACCAACGTGACTTAACGTCAGAGAAGTAACAAGGTACTAGCCATGAAACAGCAGGCGTCACGCATGCCTGTGGAGTGTTTCGGACGAGGGTAGGGGTGGGGGTGGGGGCTAAGAAGCACAGCGAGGCACAGACATGTACGCTCACAGAAAATATCTCACTTCGACATCAAATTGCTCCAGGTAGCTCATTTCTTTGATAAAACTGACGTCGAGCACAAGGTTACCCCTTTACAGGATCCTTAGGAGAGAATTACTGTTCAAGACTGAAATTGAGATGCGTTGGGTACGAGACTTAAGTTTAAACTTTAAGGAGCTTTAGGTAGGAGTTTTGCTCCAAACTCGAGCTAAGAAGGAACCGTACATGAATCCATGACATATATACCAGCCTCACAAGACTTTCTGACTTACCTTAGGGTGTTCTTGGGAAGATTGCGAAGTTATGTTGGGCCGGAGAAACTTAGAAGGAAAGCAAGTTCCTCTTTTCAAACCGTACCTGACTTCCGGGTTAGTCACGTGACGGCGACTCCCGGCAGCCTTTGTTATGCTAATCATGAGGCAGGTGTGCATGAGCTGCAGTACCCAAAGCGGTGCCAGGCGGCGCTTCATGCGTACAATTGCAAGCTTCACTACAATGTGCATTGATCACTTCATTCACATTCTCAGTGTTGCTACATGTATATTGTGTAAGGAATTGAAAACAGTATGCCACGCGGCATGGGTTAGGGCTCTAGGATTTCTAATTTTCATGTTGCCATGGCATTGCGTGAAAAGTGCCATTTTCTTGCTTCGGCAAAGAATAGTTTTTCAATCGCAACACTGAGAAGTAGAGTTATAATATTTTTTATCACATTCAATTTAATGGTGGCCTGAAATGCAGGTAACCACTGGAAGCTCCCCGGTACCCCTACGGTGCTGGAAGTTTTACCCGCCCGCCAAGATCACAAGCGCACGCCGGGGAGGTTTTACGGAGTTTGTTTGAATAAGAAGTCGGCAGTAATCAGAAATACTTACCGGAAAGACTGGCTGACAGAAAAGGACTATGCTTAGTAGTCCTGGGACCGGTAATATAAGATACACCCAAGCTTGCCCTTGTGGGGAGTTTCGCCTTGCGGTTGTCTTTATAACGACATCCTTATTGACAGAATACAATGCAAATGGCGTCGGGAATGATTTGTTTAATCTGATGTAATAGTCTGATGCTTGTACATGGACGTTGTCCGTCTGTATCCACATTAGAAAATGGTTGCAACAGCAAATTCCGCCCTTGGCACATCATTGGCAATTATTTTTCTTGTACAGAATATATACAGTGTACAGCATCATTATATCACAAGCTTTACAAAAAGCAGCATTAGCAAATGTACATATAGAGGCAAATCAGATCATACAACCTAAAGCTTCATCTTATGTACTACAAATTTCAGAAATGTTACAGTCACAAGCTTTTGAACCATGATCATAAAGATATACAAATATATAAAATCCAGTAACTCATCACACTGTTCTGCAAGATGTGACCACATCTAAGTATCTGCATTAGCCAAATGGTTACAACAGAAAATTCCATCTTTAGCATACCATTGGCAATTATCCGTCTTGAATTTACAGCAGATATACAGTGCACAGTCCCATTGTATCACACAAGCTTTACAAATTTGCATGTTACATCATGCAGAGGCAGATCAAATCATACAACCTGAGGCTACATCTGTATATACTGAAATGTTCAGCAATGTTATAGTCACAAACATCATCATAAAATATACAAATGTGTAAAATCCAATAAGTCATCACACTGTTATAGACAATTTAGATAAAGTCTGAATATACAGTATCCCGGGATTCAACTGGAATGTAGTGTGCACAACTGTGTGTAGGTTATAAGTACAGGAATCCTCAGGGCTCTTTAACATGTAGTCTTCTTCTTTCACAATAGGGAATGGATATCTAACATGCAGAAAGTTGATGTGGATACCTCCCAGATATTTATTGTTGTGCATTAAACACCACTAGTCTTGATGACGTATGGGATAGTTCACTAGTGTGCTACTCACGACAGCTTTTACAATATGCCTTGGGTGGCATTAAGCTCATCAGGTGCCAGTCTTCTGGAGGCCACGTCATAGAATTCAAACTCAGAGAAATCAACAATCACATAAAGGGCTCAAATTGAGCCAACATATGTTACATGCATAATAGGTAGAAATGTGGATAGAATCTATATTCTTCCAGGACAAAGGTTTGGAGGACATTGGTGTGTGATGTAGCCCAGTATTCTGAGTCCAAAAGCTTCTTCTTCAAACTTAAAAAAAATTGATTTAGCTACTATGATATGTTATATATTTGTGTTGAAACCTTTAACCTCCTTCCTACTAAGGTAGCAGTTTGACTCCTAATTTGCATTAGTTATGGGATAAGGCAGGGAGACATGGTTAAGTAGGATGTAGGGGTGCTTTGGTATTGTACTATAATGTAAGTGGAACAGGCCATGTACATATATAATGTAATGATTATGTCTCTGTGCATGTTGCAAACAATCATCTTATTTGCAGGTTCAGAGCAAAGCAGATAAATTGCTAAGTTTACGCATCGCAAACACTAGACAGCCTAAATGCAGTGTCAATATACGATGTAGACACATATTGTTTATGTATTGTGTATTGTATCGATGTAACACCATAATTAGACATATTAAGATAAAGGTTTACAAATACCACTTATCGTTGCTTTAACACTTGGTTTGCATTGGTAAAACATTATTGTACACCCTTGGTACACACTGAAGCAACAAAGGCCGTCCTTAGCACATTAAAGGTTAATGGAATGATACACATGTACAAAATGGTTTGTACAGAATTATGCAGTATCTACTAATGGTAGCTAGGATCACAATGTCAGAAGTACGAAATACGTCAAAATGATATCAATTAATCATTTAATAGATGCAGTTAGATACTGTATTTCGTACAGAACATGTTCATGCCCATGCCCTGAACATGCTTCACGGGGATAAACAATCCAATGCACACATTAATCTGTAACCTCCATGGGACTATCAGGAAAGATCTCGTTAAAGATGTCAGGTGCCAGGTTTTGACGCGCATGCTCTCTGATAGCAGACAGACGAACCCCGCGTTCAACAAGGCTCTGCCTGCTTCTGTCAGGGAAGAACCCCCGGGTGTGCATGAGCGCTACATTGCCGTGCGTGTCAAACCCTGGGGAGCCTGAGGAGCCGTGGAACATGGCACCTGTATGGTACATGGGTTTGCGGGGGTCTTCATGGGGAAACTCGGGGTTCCCAAAGCGGGCATGGATGATGTATCGTTGGTCCATGCCAACGATGGGACAGAAGTCAACCATCTTACTCCCACCGTGGGGATGGCCAACAACAACCACCATGTTTCTGTGGTCTTCACTTTCTGACACGTACCGCCCAAGGCTAGGTAGGCTGTCAATGACACTCGCTGCCTCATCATCGACGGACAGTTGCAGAATGGCATAGTCAAGGTCAAATTCCTGACTATGACATTTGAGGGTGGTCGCAGGAAAGCTAACTTTGTATTCTTCCGTGGGAGATACAAAGAATGTTGCAGTTAACAAACTTAAATCAGTGAACCTTTGCCAGGCTGCGTTCATTCCTGTATACACATGGTAACACGTGAGAATCTTTCTCTTACTCAACAAGAATCCAGTTCCAGACCCCCCAAGCCAGTTAATACGACACACGGATCGCTTCCAATTCTGTATCACATCATAGACAGCTGAGTCAAGGCTATAGTTGAAACTACCATTGAAGAGTTCCTCACGGAGTGTCGTCCTGTTGAGCTGTTCCCTCTCCTTGTCTGCTTTCTTGCTCACAGCTTGGACAAAGTCCAGGTTGGGGAGGGCAGCTCGCACGATGCTTGTCACTTGGCTTTGCAGCTCCTGGAGCTTTCTACTCATCAGCCGTTCCCTAAAAGTAGAAGAATGTAACTTTTACCTATGACATTACGTTGCTCGAATACAGTAATAAAGATATATCTATAAGACAATATAATGGATGTAAGTCAATCATAACTCATAACTGCACATCTATTACGGTTTTCCTTGTCATTTGTCTAGTTAGACCGGCTGAAACTTTTATGCATCAAATAATTATTACATTAGTTGCTATTTTGCTATCCTGCAAATGATAAGATCTTCAAAGTTACTTTGTGTTCAACTTCTCTGCGGTGGCATCCAATCCTGCTGTTTCCAGGGCGCTCTTCAGTCCTCCTACCGATGCTCTCGTCCCAGACAGATGTAGCCACTCCTGTAGTACTGCCAAACAGCACCGTGGACAGCTTCTCTCTGTGTCATCATGCGGCGACGATGCTGCTGCTGTGTCATCTTTGTGTTCCTGTCTGATTCGCACCAGGTTAGCATCAGACAGGCCCAGGTTTCTCCCGAGATCTTCCCACGGTGGCTCCATTTCAACAACCGTGGGGAAAAATTCTGCCACAGCTTGAGGAAAGAAGAAGGGACATCTTATAACATCGAAATCGCAAACTCCTACCCCTACCTAGGCCTGACGTTGTCCTCGTCAGGTACTTATTCCTTAGCTAAAAAGAATCTGTCTCTAAAGGCACGTAAAGCTGTATTCGGCCTCAAACCTCTCACTCTTTCAACGATGTCCCCCAAGACTCTACTTAAGCTATTCAATACGTGTATTAAGCCCATAATGTTATATGGTAGTGAGATTTGGGGTATAGACTGTGGAAAAGATAACTGCCCAGTGGAAAATATCCAAACCCGCTTTTGTAAAAATATTCTTGGCGTGCACAGGAATTCCTGTAACTCCGCATGTAGAGCAGAACTCGGAGTCTATCCAACAGGCATAGATATAGCAATCCGCATGGTTAAGTACTGGCTACGCCTTAAACAGTTAGATTACTCTACACACCCTTTACAAATAGACGCACTACTCTGTCAACAAAATGTACCTTTAAACAATCATAAGAAAACTTGGCTCCAACATGTAAAACAAATACTTGATGATAATGGTTATTCCTATCTATGGAACTATGCTCACTCTAGAATAGACAACAAACATATTTGTACATTGTTAAGGAAAAGACTGTCAGACGTGTATGTCCAAACCTTTTTCCAGCAATTGTCTAAAGATAACGGCAAACTAAGATTTTACAAACATATCAAAACCGAATATGCCATGGAAACCTATCTATACCAGAACGACGCTGACAAGAGATCCAATGTATGTAAGATAAGAATCAGTGCTCACTCACTAGAGATAGAAAAGGGTCGTTATAAAAAAGTGCCAGTTCAAGATAGATTGTGTAAATACTGTGCGACGGATGCAGTGGAAGATGAAATGCATTTTATATGTAACTGCCCCCATTATGAGGACGAAAGAAACAACCTTTTTGACACAATCAAAACATTATTTCCAACTTTTCACCAGTTAGTAGACCTCAAAAAAACTATATTTCTGTTAAAATCACAGAACCCACTAATCATTAAAGAAGTGGGACTTTTCATCAGCCACTGCCTCCAAAGAAGAAGTCAAACCTCCCAGTAAAGAAGTAGAAGCATGTACATAGATAGCTGACGCGTGTGTATTTAGAATAGACACTTGTTACTTTTCACTGTCTGTATCATTGCAATTAGCCCACGGGCATGGATTTGCAAATAAATATATTTAATTTAATTTAATTATTATATTAGTTTTCATCGATAAGACTTAGTCTACTACTTTTTGTTTTTAGGCTGCCAAATTTACTGCAGTACAATCTTGCTGCAACTCTAACAGTAATAAAGTTGATAGCTAGGGCACTTGTTCCAAATGATATTTAACATTTATAGATGTATGAATAACTTTCTTACGTACATAAGACGTCGTATCCATCTGTTGCCGCTGATGCAGTTGACATTTCCTGTTGCGTGGCTCCGCTACTTTGACCAGCATGTCTACACAGAAAAACAATTCATATGGTTGAGGCAGGTTTGCAGGTATGTAAAAATGTACAAAATCTAATATCACTTTATGTGGTATGGCACTGGGTGGTTTGTGTAACAAGAGTCCTCTAAGTCTGTTAGGACAAAGGCAAGATGGACAAACGCAATGGTGATGCTTTAAGTTCCCCTTTTTCAATCAAAAAATGCTCAGTAACTTACAAGCTTGGGAACCATTCCGCCAGGCCCATATCTTGAATGGTGGTTGTGGCAGGCGCGAAGGTTTCACAGACGACTTCTTCGTCCATGAACCATTCTGTGACACTTGTGATGGGGATGAAGCTGCTGACATCCAGCTGCCTTTCCCTGTGGTTGGCACAGCAACACTGGAGGCACCACTTGTACCTTATGCCCGGGATCCACTTGGTGATGATGTCCCTCAGGTCTTCATCCAGACCTTTCCGAACACTCGGACCATGGCTGAAGCAGGCAGACTCTTCCTTCTCTGATGACAGCAGCTCCACCTTCAGGTAGTGGCTTTCCTTGGTGATGACGAAGGTTTGCCTGGGGTTGCTGGTGATGAACCTTGCACAGCGTGCATATGCCAGTGGCTTCCGCTTGTTGTATCGGCGCGTGCTGGCGATGACAAGGCGGTGGTACACACCAACAGGGAAGAACTTCTCGTCGAAGACTACAAAAATAGGCTTGCTGCATTTTGTACCGGCTGGGCACAGTCTTCCTTTGTCCTTAACTGTGGTGAGAAGCGAGGGAACGAAGAAGGTGTTGGTCTCTGAATTTGTAGTACCTTCGCCTGCCTTAGCTTCACCCTCAGTACTGCACTTCAGGACCACATCAAACTGCTCCATCATCTTCAGCAGCTCATCTTTGTGAGCAATAAGGTCGCACCTTAGCTCCTCTTGTCGTTTCCTGGAGCTCCACACGTGCTCGATGAGGCTGTCTTCTAACACTCCTGTAGCCTCGAGCTGCTCCCATTTGCCTTTTACTTCACGATCCCGGAACTGTGGGATGGTGATGATGGTTTTCTGGATGTCCACGAACCACTGCAGGTCCAGGATCACAAAGTTGCGGAGTGCTGGGGTGTCGAAGAACAGGATGTCTCCACACAGATGGAAGAACCTCAGGATGATGACAGCATTTTCCTCTGGTGTGAATCCTTCCGGTACGCGAGAGCTGTCAGTAGCATCCATCACATCCTGGAGGCTGCAGTACTTTTTGCCCTGCTTCTCCATTTCCATGAGCTTGGACTTCAGCTCCAGCCAGCTGATTGGGATTCTCCTGCCCATGTGGTTTTGCTGTTGGGCAATCTTGAGGATATCATCTCTTAGATCTGACAATACTGGATCTTCTGGATCACGCTTGGTGTTGTCAATGGCAAAGTACCTGTCATACACGTGTTTGCCAATGGCCTTCCCCGTGAAATGATCTCTGAGTTTGTTGAAGAAGTCATTGATCTCTTCCTCCTGAAATGAAAAGGACATTATTTTCTTCATACATTTTACGTTTAAGTCTTCAGCAACAGACGAAATTATTTTTATTCCCCATGTCACTCTTACCGCACAGTAGGATAAATTCAGCCAATCAATTTTGTGAATGTATGAATTAGCAATCAGACAATTCATCCTTGCGTGTTCCCACAACAATCACAGGAGGACAGGAGGAATGTGGTCTTGGTTTACTTCCAGGTCACCGGCAGACTTGTTCGGCCTGGTGTGTGCTCTAATAGCCTCCACATGGTAGTCTGCGATATCTGAATAAATGATAGAAAAATTGAAAACGAAAAGAACACCACATAAAGTTCCGATTTTGGTCTGTGAAGCTTATAGATAGATCTTTATTTGCATGCTCCTGCCCACATGGGTTAGATGTATTGCATGGAATACTAAACACTAGATACTAATACAAGTAGCGCTACAATCAAACAGTTGGATACAAAATATCTAGAGCTATGCTATTGCTAAAACTATTGTATAAAACTTATAAAGTATAAAAATATATACATTATATATATAAACTTATAAAGTATCCTCATGTTGCATTTGCATTGGCATAGTTACCTGCTTCTGTTTCGAGTTGAAGTGCTTCTGCGCAGCTGCCAGCCCATGGCTCAAGCGGCTCACTGAGAGGTTTGGTGAGATTCATTGTGAGGATGAAGATGGCATAATGGCTGTAGAAGACATGGTGGCTGCTGTAGTAAACGTCGTGCCCAGCGAAGTCCCAGATGGACATGGCGGGATGTTCCTTGGATCCGACGAGATTGGACAAGTCATCTTTGCCAAGAACGAAACGGGTGGCAAGTGCGTAGCCCTTTGATGGACTGACTGTCTTCTCTCTCGTCGTCTCTCGTTTCCTCGCAGAATCTTCTCCTGATGATTTCGCAACCATCGGTGGATCTGTGCGGTCTCTATCTGTATCTGTTGAAAGCAGACACATTCTACATATTAGATTTCATGTAACGAAAGAAAGAAACGACGTTAAAGGGACGTTTATGGAGCATACTGTTGCCACTAACATGCACCTGTGAGAACTCTAGATCTCAGTAACGGCAATGAACGTAAAAATATCTCATTGTCATAGATAATTGTTTTCTAGTTTGTGTCGAGTGCATTGTACGGTGATTCACCTGATTCACATGCATGTGTATGTACGTAATGACAAATGCCTACTGAACACGGTTGCCGGGAAGGGAGTTTGCACCGGCCATGTAACAGACAGGTTAAAATAATGCAGAGATTCATCAATTTAAGTTTAACTTCGTGGAGAAACAGAGAAGGCTCGACATATTAAATATGGGATATTGTGAAGTACAACACGCTACAACGTTAAGACTAGGCTGTAGGAATGAAACATAACCCTCTCAGGTGACACTGTAATAATGTAGGGGCATGTAACAAAATAGGGTTAAAACGTTGAAGAGATTCACTCCATGGAAAAACAGCAAACGCTTCAGATGAGAAAGACAAGAAAGACTTACAGGGACATCGTGACATTGATATTGATAGTAGGAAAGAAACACCCAGCATACTATACTTTTCAATTAGTGTTGAAACTTCAGTAAATGATTTTGTTACCTCGATAGCTGGCTCTGGCAGGTTTGGCTTCATGGACTTCTTTCGGCATTTTCTCTACTTCTGTCTTTTTGGGGACACTTGACTCCTTTTCTTTGATCTTCTTCATCTCCATGCCAACAGCGTGAGCAAACTGGTGGTTCTTCGTTGCTAATATCAACAAATAAATATGTGTACAGTCATTTTCTGTATGATTAAATTTTTAAGTTCCAACAAAACAAACAAGATACAAACAAACCTAATTCGTACATCAACATGGTCAGTTGTATGCATTACCTTCATTACTTATTGAATATATTATTTCAGTTTGTATGACGCATTTCGGTATCTCCTGCATTATCATTAAAACAGCTCATTGTGTAACAGTCCTCTTCAATCATTACTTACTCTTTTTTATCTTGAAATCAACAGGAAGTAGGATTTTGACAGATGAGGCATGTATTTATTGGTTTTTAATTGCTTCTGCTTGACGTGGACACATCGACAGGCAAGTAGAGAAATATTTACAGACCTTCAGTTATTTTCCATTGTTCCCTCCCAGTCATGAGACACGGAGTGATCACAATGCCATCAGTGCTCTCCTCATCTCTGTTGAACTCCAGTTGAAGGAGACTGTTTTTCAAGCTGCTTTTCCCATTCCCGTGTTGCCCTACCAGGATCAGCCTGATGAAGAAGACTTCAGTGGTCCCATCTTTACAGGCCTGCTCGTAGAGAACCAACATCTCTGGACCTCCCATCTCCACTTCAGTTGGCACTGATGCTGAATTAAGATAGTCATTGTTAAGGGATGAAAAGCCACAAATTCATCGCCATCTTTGTTGGAAATAAGTATTAGCTCAGGCTATTCTATATATATTCTGTTCTCTCATCTGAGTCTAAAAGTTACTCACCACGAGGAAATCCAACTTGGCCACTCAGATTCTGCTCGGCAACCCGAGTTGACATGGCCTCCTGAGTCTCTCTGTGATGTTGCATCTGTACAAGTTTATGTTCTGCCTGTCTGAGCTTCTCTTTGGGCTGCTTTTCTTCCAGATGCGATTCACGAGATGGCCCTGCGACTGCCGACAACTTGACAGGCGGTCCATCTGCTGTATTGGGTGCCGACCGCTTAGCTGGTTGGGACTGTAAAAGTGAGATCAAAAGTTAGCTGGAACATATTGATCTCAATATAGAAAAATAGGGAGAATCCTTAACATTAAAACCAACTTATGATTAATGCCAATACCTGAATTCTGCTGAGCTTCTCTGACAGCTGACTCATGCCAGACTCACTCAGCTCCTGCTGAAGCTTGTCCATGGACGCATCCTTGTCTGTCTCCATCCACTTCGAAAGAACTTTATAGGCCTGGGAACTCGGTTTTGTGTTCCTTGCCGCCTAATAACAGAAGGGCAAACAATTATGCAGTGATCAATTAGAAGCAAGTATGCAACTTGCGGGTAACATTTTTAGTAATAAACCTTGTGACAACATTCTTCGAAAGGTGTATATATTTCTGAGAACAGGTGTTGCCCATATTTCAGACTTGTACAAAACGTTTTTACCAAGTGAAAAGGTAAAGAAACGGAAATATTTACTTGGATATTGATAATCTCGTCTGCTGTAAGTCCAAGTGCTCCGCCCAGATCTTCTACCTCACTCGGTTCAGTAACGCTTTGAGAGAAACGGTGGAAGAGTTTCCTCAGTTCTCTTTCTGTGATGGAAAATAACATTGACATGATTGACATTTACTTCATACATTTCAATCAGATTTGCATTAAACAGAGTTTGAAGTTACTTTGTTTGTATAGATTTTGCCTGAAAGCAGCCAATGCACTGACATGCACACATAATAGTGTTCATAATGCATGTAGATTTTCTCACCTGGCCTTGTGTATATTGAGCCTGAGCCATAACATAACTGCCGGCTATACAGCAACCAATAGCACATATATGGTATATAAGGTATTTACATTGCGTATTTCTAATTTCTAATAAAACTATCTTCTCCCCATACATACCTTCCGTATTCTTCAACTCCCTTCTCAGGAAGTCCATGATGGCGGCTGTGCCTTTCTTACAGACATCAGTGGAAGGGTATGTCAGGGGGTTTCCAGTGATGTTCATGTCCTTCAGTTTGGCCAATCGGCTCAGAGTCAGGGGAAGGCGGGAAATTCTGTTACGTGATAAGTCTAACTTCTCAATGTTGGACAGGTTCATAATTGTGTCCGGAACTGATGTGAACCTGTTTCCAGTGATGTGTAAGCACGTCAGCTGCTCCAGTTCCCCAACACCATCCGGTAGTGACTCCAAGCCATTCCATGACAAATCCAAGTATTGTAGGTTCTTCAGTCTGCTGATGTCTTCAGGTACAGGTGAAGGTTTGCCCTCCCCAGCATAGTTACTCATGGATAGCGTTACTAGGCCCTCCAGCTGCAGCACCTGTCTGGGGAACTCATCGAACTGACATCTGCCCATGTACATGTTTCTCAGTCCTGTGAGCTGAGGTAGCTTGTCAGGGAGACACTTGAGGGGGTTGTTTCCGAAGGAAAAGGTGCCCAGCTGAAGTAGTGAACAAACTTCTTCTAGTACCTCTTTGAATTCATTGTTGTTGATGAAGAGCACATCAAGTTGTAACCTGGAGATTCCATCAGGCAATGCTTCCAACTTATTGTACGACACGTTGATGCGCTGCAGGTTAGGTAGAGTAGTGATTGCCTGCGGCAGTTGTGTCAGTAGGTTGTGGTCAAGGTTAAGTTCCCGAAGCTTCTGTAGTTGACCTATCTCCTTGGGTATGCTCGTCAGCCTGTTGTTAGACAGGACAAGGCATTCGATATCTGTGGCGTCAAACACCTCGGCTGGAACGGAGGTCAGGCCTTTGCCGCTGAGGTCGATGGTGAGCAAGTCATCCACCACTTTTGGTTTGAGACCTAAAAAGGTTAAGAGGAAATTGCTTTGCAATGAGCATTATCACAGATGTGGATGCAGAAAAGAAGCCTTACACTCGGAACGGTACTTTAGCTTACATAAACAGCTCTCAGAACAAAGTTCAACAGAATTGAAATACACTTAGTGAGCATACTTGCACCATATGAAAATGTATTCATGAATCTAGCTTATTTAGGAAGATGATGCAAATATTTCATTGGTGCCTTGATAAATTCTTGGGCCATACAGATAAAGTATTTATTCACAATGAACGTATTCTGCTGACTTTGATTTAGTTCTTCAGTCTATGAGAACCTGGAATCAATAAAATATGTTTAAAAAACAGTTCATCAATCACAGAAATGAAATTGTTTGTAATAAAAAGACCCTGACACTAAAAATGACAGAACAAGATAAGTCTACTGTTCTATCAGAAACCATCAGCTGTGTTCAATGGAAAAGCACATCTCACCAACGTTTAGATGCTTCTATCATCGTCTGCTCGGTGGTCTTACCCTGCAAGGAATAACATTATTTTAACGCTTAGAATTTTATCCGTTATATTTAAAGCAAAGCTCGTATATAAAGCTTTGGCATGAAATGTACTGGATTGAACACAATAGTCAAGAGCCATAAGTTTTACTAGCGGGAGTATCTCGGACTTACTTTGAATAACTGGAACACCTCCAGCACATCCTCTTGTACTGCAAGCTCCTCTGCTGTCTTCTTTTCCTGCAAGTAACGTCAACACATGCCATGGCGGTATCATTGACACTTAACGTCATCATCATAGAAATTGGTGTTTGGTGTTAAATGCTATAAAACCCTTGTACTGCTGTGCCCGTATATATACGGGTTGCACATATATATATATATATATGATACCTAAATGTGCCTTTAGTATCTTTATGGTTTTAGGGCATTTCTCACTTAAATGCGGCATACCGCAGGTGGCCTATGTTTGGACACATCCTCAGGATGCCACAAGACATATCTGCACAAAAAAACCTTGAATTCGCCATTCTAGGTTCCAACATATACAAGGCACGCAAGGGAAGACATTGTGTCAACCTGCTCAGCCTGCTGAAAGCAGACCTAAAGCACAGAGGCCGAGCTTTTCCTACAACAACAGCAAAGAATCCCAGGAGCTCAGGAAGCTTGCAGGGTGCAAATCACAATCGAAAAGGATGAAGAAAACTGAATGCAGCTATAGGACTTTCCAGACTATAGATGCAGAACCCAGTGAATGATGATGGTGATACCGCAGCAAACTGCAGTAAATCTGCAGCAGCAGCACAGAATAGATCAAGTTTTACTGATCTGCTAAGTTTGTGTTAAGATGATAATCTTACATCTTAGTTTATCTGTTAGGTTTTCGAACTAAAGTCTGATGTAAAAGTATAACTACAACATCAAAATCAGAATACAAACGGTGAGTTAGAAGTCTATATAGCGATTTCACTTTCTCCACTGACATTTGATAAAGTCACTTACATAGTCCCTAATGACAGTGTTGGCTCCAGCCTTCAGCAGTACTCTGACACACTCGGGGTGTCCATTTTCTGCCGCCCGATGAAGGGGAGTCTGATTCTGTAGGTACAACAAAGTGGCGGTGGTTCACAAGATTTACATGCTAACCATGGCTTAATAAGTTTTTTTAATGTGTATCTTATATGCAAGAGATTTAGATTACTAGGTTCTGGTGCGCATACGTTGTTATGTATTACAGATAGAAATATTCCCGCCTAAATGTTCAGGCGCCATGCAATGAAATGTGAGTTCTGATATTTTCTACTGTACAGAGGGAAACATGCCTGCCGACAGTCTTTATGACCCTGGGAATAGATCTGGTATATCTCAGCACAGCTGTAGCTGTTGGGTTGTTTGCAGGACCATCCCATGCCATATGTGAGACCGTCCTTGGTCATCCATGTGACCCCATAGTGAACAAACTCACCATTTGGCCTCGTGCATTAATGTCTAATACCTAAGTCCCAAAGCGTACAACTCACTGGCAAAGGTGACTCCATTCAACGAGCGCATACTGATTGCGAACTTCCAGGGAAATCCAGCTACAACAATAATAGTTACGTATTGCCCCACTAATGTCGTAGATGAAGAAACTACAAACGAGCACTATGACAACCTTAGGAGAGCAATACAGTCTATCCCAGCACACAACCTGCTAATGCTTGTGGGAGACTTTAATGCTAGGATAGGATCTGAGGAGGCAAAGTATACTTTCCACAGCGAAACGAACAGAAATGGTAAGCTACTACTTGAGTTGTCAAGCGAGCAAGGTCTTATCATCTCCAGCACGCGTTTCCAGAAGAAGGTTTGGAAATTGTGGACTTACATGAGCCCAGGTGGAAACAGATACCAGCTGGATTACATACTGATCAGAAAGAAGTGGCAAAACAGCATGCTAAACGTGGAGGCGTATAACACATTCGCTAGTGTGGGCTCTGACCACAGAATAGTGTCAGCTCGAGTAAGGCTCAGTCTGAGGAAGAAGAAAAGTTTACCGAGGAAGAAGCAGTATGACTGGGGAGCTCTTAGGAGGAGTGAAGTTCTGCAGCAGCAATATGCTATAGAAGTACGCAACAGATTTCAACCCCTACAGGAAGAAAACGAAACAGCAACAGAGCGATATGGGAGGTTTATAGCAGCAAATGAGGGAGCTGCGGAAAAAACAATCCCAATTAAGAAAAGGGAAAAGGCAGCAAGATACTCCAGTGATCCAAGAGTGACACAGGCTAGGGATGAGGTAAATAGAAGATATGAAGTCTTCCTCGAGAACACACAGGAAAAGAATAGGCGAAACCTTAAAAGAGCCAGAAGGTGACTAGAGGAAACATATACAAAGGTCGCGGAGGAGGATCTCTTACAAAAGATCAAAGAGATAGAAAGGGCACATGAGAACAGCAAGCATGGGCAGAGCTGGAAGCTGATAAATGAGATAACAAACAGGGAAGCGACAAAAAAATGTCAGCTGGAAGGAAACTCACAAGAAGAGAGAGTACAGAGCTGGTACAATCACTTTAAAAACCTCCTTGGTAATCCCCCAGAAATAACATGTGAGGACGAGGGAAGTTCCAACTATTTTGGGAGATCTTGGTATAAAGATAGGCCCTTTTGACAGTGACGAATATGAAATGGCAAGGAAATCACTGGTGGAAGGAAAAAGTAGTGGTGAGGATGGAATACCACCTGAGGTGTTGAAGAGATGTAAAGATCTGGACGAGATTATCCTTGATTTCTGCAACAGGACATTGCTTGGAGGGAAAAAGCCAGCGCAATGGAGCACTCTAAATGTTGTACCAATACCCAAATCTGAGAATCTCAGACTTACAGAGAATTACCGTGGCATTAGCTTGAGCTCTATTGTTGCCAAGACATACAATATATAGAATGATCCTCAACAGAATAAGACCAGTACTGGATAAACACCTGAGGCGGAACCAAAACGGGTTCAGAGTGGGGAGGTCTACGGTAGGGCACATTCTTCTAATTCGTAGGCTTATTGAAGGCATCAAGACATATAATTTAACTGCAATAATTACATTTATAGACTTCAAGAAGGCCTTTGATACGATTCACAGAGGTAAGATGCTAAAGATTCTCAGGGCATATGGTATACCTGATCAGCTAGTGGACGCCATAGCCAGCATGTACCAGGACTCTAAGGCAAAAGTGATCTCCCCTGATGGTGAAACAGCTATTTGAGTTGTATGCTGGAGTGCTGCAAGGGGACACACTCGCCCCATATCTGTTTCTGATTGTCCTTGACTATGCACTCAGGACGGCTATAGAAGGTAGGGAGGAAGAACTTGGTCTGCAAGTGGAGAGGAGGAGAAGTAGAAGGATTGGCCCAAAAGTAGTGACTGACATGGATTTCGCGGATGACATAGCGCTGCTATCAGAGGCTATCCAGCAAGCACAGGAACTGCTTGGGTGTGTAGAGAGTTCAGTGGGCAAGGTTGGACTCCGCATGAATGCTGGGAAAACTAAGTACATGGCCTTCAACATCCCACCCCCATACTGCCTCAAAACAGGTGATGGGTGTACCCTAGAGGAGGTAAAGGATTTTAAATACCTGGGGTCCAGAATGGAAAGTTTAGCAAAGGACATAACAGCAAGAAAGGCAGCAGCCTGGCTTGCTTGCAACATGTTAAAGAAGATCTGGAGATCTAAACTCTCACGTGAGCTAAAAGTGAGGCTCTTCCTATCGACTGTGGAATCAGTACTCTTGTATGGGTGCGAGTCGTGGACACATACTACCAAGCTGGAAAAGCAGTTGGGCGGCTGTTATACGAGGTAACTAAGAACTGCTCTCAACGTCCACTGGTCACAACACATCACTAACAAAGTCTTGTATGCTGGCATACCAAAACTGTCCGATAAGATTCGAACTAGAAGATTAAAGCTTGCGGGACACTGCCTTACGAGCAAAGAAATAGTTGCTGACCTGGTACTATGGACATCCAGGCATGGAAAGAGGAGGCCAGGTAGGCCAACATATATAGACCTGCTCAAAAAAGACACTGGCCTTGAGGTTGACAATCTACATCAAGTAATGACTGACAGAGACTTATGGGCTGCCATCACAACTCGAGGCCAGAAGGACTCGCCTTAAGCAAGTAAGCATTAATGTCCGCTCTTGCTGTAAGTAAAGCCTGTACAGTTCTTGTCTGTCCGTCCCAAGCTGCATTGTGGAGAGGTGTACCTCTCTGCATAGTGAACATAGCAATTGTTAATATGATGCATGCTTTCCGTCCATGTGCCCCTTCCTGGTTGCAAGGTTGGTATGAGTCCTTGTGTACATATATGTAGGGAACATGAATAAATCTATATAGCTAAATCTCACATTAAACATGTGTTACAAAAGTCCTCACATGACTCCAAAACAAACCCAGGACCGTTAAAGCTGGACCGACACAGATAAACTCTTGCCAATGCAATACAACATTTACTCGTGAGGGAAGCCTGTATAGTTCCTGTAACTTAAGCGGGTTATTGTAACTTAGGCGATTGATATGCAAATTGCCAAGATGGCTGGCTTCTTTTGAGCTCTTCACTTGCCCTCAGACAATCCTGTTTCCCTGCGCAATCCTGCCCCATCCTGAGTCTACCTTGTCAGCAAAGGGCTTGAGAAAGGTTCGTCTTTACACACTTTTCTCTATTTTCGCCGGGAAACTTTTCTTTCTGAGCTCCCCCA
>NC_049996.1:16474759-16493817 GCF_000003815.2 Branchiostoma floridae | reverse complement strand
AGTAAAGCTTGCACAGTCCCAGTGTGGCCGTTCTGTGCTGCATAGGGGAGAGCAGTCATTCGCCCATACTGTACAGAGACAAGTGTAGAGAAGCTCCATGTAAGACCAGACACTTACTTGTTCCTCAACCATATTGGAACCTCTACCTCTATTGTGTAATACATTGATGATCATAGATGAAGAAGTTTGTCAGATGTTCTTAGATATAACCTTTATAAAGAATTGCTCGCAAAATGAAATGGCCTGATATAAAAAAATCAAGGTCATTATTTAATCAAGTGTTTAAAATTCTTCGTGAAGACTTCTAAAAAACAAACAGACATGTGTTTGTTTGTTTATTTATTTTGGAACGCCTGGGTAGCCTATTCAGTTTTTATAAACTGCTTTTCAATAGGGCCCAATTTCACATATACATACATGGAAATAAAAACAAATGTGAACTCACGCTGCCTTCTCTAGCATTGACATTGACTCGCTCGGCTATGAGCTGCTGAACTCTGACCTCGTCACCTCGATCGGCGGCATCTCTCAGCTCCTGTGGAACAGAAACATCCGGGCAACATGAAACTCTTTGTTCCGGTTTCTTAAGGTTACCCCATACATTTAAGATGTATGCCCCATACATTTAATTTGTACACACATGAATTCAGGAAAGGCCTTAGAGGTTTGGTCTGCGTCTTTGTAACGAAGACCTTGTCACAGGTCCCGTTGAATACTGGGAGACACGGGACACTATGGGTAGACAGTCTAGGATGTACCAAATGGAGATGTTCGCTGTGTCCTCAAGACGTAAGACCATTAACGATTCTTTAAATTGGTTTTTTATCATGTTACAATGATATTGTTAGCGTCATCTATGTATTGGTTTTTAAACGTCAACCAACACATGATTTAGAGGGTGATCTCAGGAAAGGCAGAGGTTGATTTTCAACGAAAGCATTTTTATTGGACGATTGGCAGGATCATCATTCTACCCGGCGTCTGTTGCTTCAAGGTGCACTTTCCTACTTGGTGCATTCGACAAATCAAACTGCCAACTTTAAAAAATCAGTTTCACCAACCTTTTCTTTCTCCTCCATGTGTCTGCTGCCGTAGTTTTGCTGATGCCAAACACACCAATGCCTCGTGGCCAGATGTCGCAAATCCGTTAGGTCAGATTTAGTAGATACTGAAGTAGATCTTCTTTCTGTATAAAAGGAAAGGGTAAAGGAAACAGTAGATACTGAAGTAGATCTTCTTTCTGTATAAAAGGAAAGGGTAAAGGAAACAGTAGATACTGAAGTAGATCTTCTTTCTCTATAAAGGGAAAGGGTAAAGGAAAAGCGGTGATCCTCAACCGTGGATGTTGTTTTCCATGTAGATTAGTAGAGGTGCATGTGGATTCAGTCCGACTCGCATATTCAGCCATTGTGTAGCTCAGCCGCTATGATTGAGATGTTTATTTTTTAGAGAAACTCCGTTGGCCCTTGGTTACAATCATATATCAATATCACGTATATGCACTATATAGGCATTTCTTTCACTTCCCGAAATTGAATTGTACAATGATAAAAAATAAAAGTATCATATATCATACAGTTAGAACTGACAGGTGTTGCCAGGAGAGCCGGCAGGTGTAAACATACAGGTGTTCAAAGGTTACCCCAGGTGTAAACATAACGTCACAGGTGTTAAAAGTTACCCCCCTCGTGCATAAAGTCGTACAGATATCTGGTGCCACCTAAGGTCAAAATAGTGACGTCGTCAAGAACGACAACAGTAACGTCAAGTTCAACCCTTCTCACCTGAGGTCAGTCAATACACAGACGACGCCCCCTCCTAAAGTATACACCTCTAAATACGCAGAAACGTTAAACATGTAGTGCCTGTCCGCCATTTTGGTGCTACAAGGTCGAAAGGTCACAGGTGCTTTGTTGGGTACCGTAACGTAACAAGGTAAACCACACTGTATCCGCTCTTTTGATTCGTGTTGGGAGTGAAATAAACCAAATGAAAGAGATACGGAGCATCCCTAAAGATGTACAGGTGTCCCCTAGTACCTGTATCGTTACTAAAATACACGGAAACTTTTTAAAACGTAGTGCCTCATCCGCCATTTTGGTCCAAGGTCCTGCGGTCACAGGTGCTTCGTTAGGTGCAGGTACCATGACAGGGTAAACAACACTGTCTGCTCTTTTCTCTCGTGTTCACGGTGAAATGAACAAGATAAAAATGATATGGGAAATCCTTAAAGCTACACAGATGTAACGTTACCTTCGGTGGATATCGTCTCTCTTGTTTAGTAAGTTTACTTGAACGTCAGTGGAGTAACAAGGTAGCCATGAAACAGCAGGCGTAACACATGGTCCCCCTTGTGTACATGTACACACAGGAGGGAGTTGGCAGCAAACAATGCACTGAGAATCAGTTAGCACAAATATTACAACATGGGAGTCAAACTGGGTTAAAGTTTATGTTTATCCGTTGTACTGGAAAGACACCTATACTGAGTTATGGAGGGTGGGAGGGAGTTGATTATGTTATACTGCATGAATCACAGAAGCATTGCTTTTAATGTCATAATTCTTGTGGTATTCCTAAAGTCTAAGCTTTTTGTGGACAAACTTAATAAGAAAAAACTCATCCATCCTGTAACATGAAAGCTAAACTTTTTAACATCGTCTGAAGTTTGCACAGAATCTGTAGAACACCTGTGGAGTGTTCCACACGGGGGTAGGGGTAGCGGTGGGGGCTATCTAGCGCAACGAGGCACAGACATGCATGCGCACAGAAAATATCTCACTTTGACTTCAAATTTCTTTGATCAAACTGATGTCGAGTACAAGGTTACTTTAGTACCACTTTACAGAATCCTTTAGGAGAAAATTACTGTTCAAGACTGAATTTTAAGATGCGATATAGTACGTGATTTTAAGTTTAAACTTTAAGGTGCTTTAGGTTGGAAGTTTTACCCCCAGACTTAAGCTAAGAAGGAACCGTACATAAGCCCCATGCCTATATACCAGCCTCACAAGACTTTTCTGACTTACCTTAGGGTGTTCTTAGGAAAATTGCGAAGTTATGTTGGGCCGGAGAAACTTAGAAGGAAAGCAAGTTCCTCTTTTCAAACCGTACCTGACTTCCGGGTTAGTCACGTGACGGCGACTCCCGGCAGCCTTTGTTATGCTAATCATGAGGCAGGTGTGCTGGAGCTGCAGTACCCAAAGCGGCGCCAGCGGCGCTTCAAGCGTACAAGCTTCACTACAATGTGCACTGATCACATCATTCACGTTCTCAGTGTTGCGACATGTATATTGATTGTGTAAGGAACTGAAAACAGTATGCCAAGCGGCATGGGTTAGGAACTGAAAACAGTATGCCACGCGGCATGGGTTAGGGCTCTAGGATTTCTAATTTTGATGTTGCCATCGGGCATCGGGTGAAAAGTATCATTTTTTCAGCAAAGAATAGTTTTAAATCACTACACTGATAAGTAATCAAGTTATAAAATTTTGAATCATATTCAATTTAATGGTGGCCTTAAATTGGTAACGACCGGAAGCTCCCCGGTACCCCTACGGTGCTGGAAGTGTTGCCCGCCCGCCCAGATCACAAGCGCACGCCGGGGAGGTTTTACGGAGTTTGTTTGAATGAGGAGTCGACAGTAATCAGAAACACTTGTTGGAAAGACAGGCTGACAGAAAAGGCAGACCTGTGCTTAGTATTTCTGGGACCGGTAAAATACACCCAAGCTTGTCCTTGTGGAAAGGTTCGCGATTTTCTTCATAACGACATGCCTATTATCAGATTACAATGCAAATGGCGTACGGAATGATTTGTTTAATCTAATGTAATAGTCTGATGTTTTTACATGAAGGTTGTTCGTCTGTATCTAAATGGTTACAACAGAAAATTTCGCCCTTAGCACATCATGGGAAATTATTATTCTTGTACAGTAGATGTACAGTGTACAACATCATTATATCACAACAGCTTTACAAAAAGCAGCACTGGCAAATGTACATACAGAGGCAGATCAGACCATACAACCGGTTCAAAGCTTCATCTTATTTATTTACTACAACTTTAAGTAATGTTACATTTACAAGCTTTTCAACCATGATCATAAAGATATACAAATATACAAAATCCAATAACTCATCACACTGTTGTGAAAGATGTGTCCATGTCTAAGTATCTGCATTAACCAAATGGTTACAACAGCAAGTTCTACTTTTAGAGTCAAAGTCTCATTGGCAATTATTATTCTTGAATGTACAGTAGATATACAATGTACAACATCATTATATCATACTAGCTTTACAAATTTACATGTTACATCATGTAGAGACAGATCAAACTATACTACCTTTAAGCTTCATCTGTATATACTGAAATTTTTAGCAATGTTGTTATAGTCACAAACATCATCATAAAATATACAAATGTTTAAAATCCAATACCTCATCACACTGCTGTGCAAGATTTGACAAAGTCTAAATATACAGTATCCCGGGATTCAACTGGAATGTAGTGTGCACAACTGTGTGCATGTTATAAGTACAGGAATCCTCAGGGCTCTATAACATGTAATCTTCTTCTTTCACAATAGGGAATGGATACTTAACATGCAGGCAGTTCATGTGGGTACTTCCCAGTTGTCCACTGCTGTGCATTAAACACCACTAGTCTTGATGGCGTATGGGATAGTTAGACAACTATTCACTAGTGTGCTACTCATGACAGCTTTTACAATATGCCTTGGGCGGCAATAGGTTCATCAGGAGTCAGCATTCTGGAGGCCAAGTCATAGAAATCAACACTCAGACATAGAGCTAAAATTGAGCTAACATGTTACTCGAATAATAGGTAGAAATTAACTCAATGTGGTTAGAAGCTAGCCTTCCAGACCAAAGGTTTGGATGACATTGGCGTGTGATGCAGTCCAGTACTTTGAGTCCAAAAGCTTTTTCTTCAAACTTTGTGCGGCCTGAAACTCTCTGGGTCCATCCTTTAGGATCTTGATGATGCGCTTGGACAGGGTTTTGGCGGCTTCATCGTCATCATCTTCGATCTCTACGATCGTGCGATCGAACTCGGGGTCTTGTTTCTTCAAGAACATTGCAAGACCAGACTTGTGGGAAACCAGGACCGGCACCCCTGCAGCGATGGACTCCAGACCAACCAGACCGAATGGCTCTGCACGTGACGGCATCAGAACGACACTTGCCTTCTCCATGTCCTTGCGCAGCTCCTTCTGTGTGCCGTACTCCAGGGGGGTGAAATTGATTTTACCTGCGTTGGACTGGATGATGTCCCTGCTCTCCTGGAAATCTTCTTTTGTGATGCCGCGGGCTCGCCATTTGGTGTTGGGTAGTGCTATGAACACCTGGATCATGGACTTTGCGACCAGATCGTACCCTTTCAGCCTTTCCACACCCTTGACCCTGCCGACGGACAGAACCACTTTTGTGCTGGCGTCGACGTATTTTACCCTTGCTATGCTGAAGATGTCGGATGGTTTAGGCAGGAACTCGTGGTGGGGTTCGAAACCTTGCGTCTCAAGCTTGTAGTAGTCGTGCAGGTATGGGCCTACTGAGATGATCACGTCAGCATGCTCTAGGTCTTCAAGAATGTTTCTCTGCTCGTCTCCGATGCTCAACACCCTCTCATCACTCTTGTACTGGCTGGTGTCTTCTGGCATCACGTGAGTAACTTGGACGAGTTTGGCGTCAGGAAACCGTTGCTCCTTGATCTGTCTTGCTGCATGGCTTGTGATGGGCACGTGGCCGACGATGAAGTCCACTGGAGGAAGGTCCGGATAACGAGTCTTGTGGTCAAAGGTCAGCCAATCAAGGCAGGGCTTTCTCTTGTCACGTTTGGACGTTGTTGGAAAGATAAGCTGAACCCCATGAAGAGCTGCATCCTGCTTATCGTCTTCTGTGGCACCCAGGACTGTAGAATAGACCTCAGCACCTTTGGAAGCCAGTAGGGCCGCCAACTGGCAGTGGATGGTGGATACGCCCCCCTTTGCAGTTCCATACTCATCGTTGAGCACAACTACCACAGGCTTGGCTCCAGGTCCTGGAAACAGTTAAAGTAAGGATGACATAAATTTTGAGAGTATTTTTCAGATATTCTGTATCTGTATGGACGCTGATAAACGTTTACCATCTTTTAAACCTTAATGAGTCTTAGATACAGAGAGCTGTGTAAACTTCGTGAGAACTTTGACTTGGCAACTAAACCATTTGTGTCATCTTTCTTACTTGACACAAATTACAGAATACCTTATGAGTGACTATGTGCAGCTAAAAGCTCTCCAACTAGCTTTATTTATCAATCAATCAATCAATCAATCAATCATTCATTAATCAATTGTTGAGAGCAAGGAGCCTGTACCAGGTACATGTATTATTTAGCTCAGCAAGCTCACCTCGACATTTTGACGTCTTGTTGCCTTGTAGTTCTTCCACCAGGGCTCTCAAAGTGCGGTTTTCCTCCCGTAGCTGTGCCAGGGTGTCATTGGTCTGCTGTTCCTCCTGACACACGTCACGAGAAGTCCCTTCGGCTGCCTGCCGCTTAGCCGGTTGAGCCTGTAAAAGTTAGATCCAAAGTTAGCTAAAACATATTCATCAGCTATATGTGAATATGTATAGCAAAATAGGGATATTTCTTAACATTAAAGCCAACGTATGATTAGTGCCAATACCTGAATCCTGTTGACCTTCTCTGCCAGCTGATTCATACCACACTCACTCAGCTCCTGCTGAAGCTTGTCCATGGACGCTTCCCCGTTCGTCTCCATCCACTTTGATAGAACTTGATAGGCCTGGGAACTCGGTTTTGTGTTCCTTAAAGTCTAATTACAGAAGGGCAAACAATTAATGCAGTGACCCATTAGAAACAAGTATACCACTTGCTGGTAACATTTTCAGTCATGATCCTAGTGATAAGTCGCCCACATTTCAGACTTAAACAATTTTTTTGGGCTGTTAGCAAATTAAATGTTAAAGGAACCGAAATATTTACGTGGATCATCTCATCTGCTGTAAGCCCGAGTGCTCCGCCCAGATCTTCCACCTCACTCGATTCAGTAACGCTTTGAGAGAAACGGTGGAAGACTTTCCTTAGTTCTCTCTCTGTGATGGAAAATAACATTGACATGATTGTTATCAACTTCATAGATTTCAATCAGATTTCTTGTATTTAACAAAGTTTGAAGTAATATTGTTTGTATAGATTTTGCTTGAAACAACGTAATCTATACCAAAGCAGTGACATGCACAAATACTAGTGTTTATAATGCATGATTATTTCCTCACCTAACCTTCTGTATACATAACTGCCGGCTATACATCAACCAATAGCCCATATATGGTATATAAGGCATTTCCATTGCGTATTTTTAATTGATTGGCCATTTATCAAACTCTCTTCTCCCCATACATACCTTCTTTATCCTTCAAATCCCTTCTAAGGAAGTCCATGATGGCGGCTGTGCCTTTCTTACGGACATCAGGAGGAGGGTATGTCAGGGGGTTTCCAGTAATGTTCATGTCCTCCAGTTGGGCCAATCGGCTCAGATTCAGGGGAAGGCAGGAAATTCTGTTATGTGACAAGATTAACTTCTTAATGTTGGACAGGTTCATGACTTGTTCAGGGACTGATGTGAATCTGTTTCCTTTGATGTCTAAGTACCTCAGCTGCACCAGTTCCCCAACACTATCCGGTAGACACTCCAAGCCACTTTCCCGCAGATCCAAGACTTGTAGGTTCTTCAGTCTGCCGATGCCTTCAGGTACAGGTGAAGGTTTTCCCTCCCAAGCCCAGTCCGCCATGTATAGCTCCTCTAGACCCTGCAGCTGCAACACCTGTCTGGGGAACTCATCGAACTGGCATCTGCTCATGTGCATCTTTCTCAGTCCTGTGAGCTGAGATATCTTGTCAGGGAAACACTTGAGGGGGTTGTATCCTACGTAAAAGGTATTCAGCTGAAGTAGTGAACACACTTCTTCTGGTATCTTTTTGAATCTATTGTTGGGGACGTACAGCTCGTGAAGTTGTAACCTGGAGATTCCACCAGGTAATGTTTCCAATTTATTGTCCGTCACGTCAATGTGCTGTAGGTTAGGCAGAGTAGAGATTACCTGTGGCAGTTGTGTCAGCAGGTTGTTTTTAAGTTTAAGTTCCCGAAGCTTCTGTAGTTGACCTATCTCCTCGGGTATGCTCGTCAGCCTGTTGTTAGACAGGACAAGGCGTTCGACATCTGTGGCGTCAAACACCTCGGCTGGGACGGAGGTCAGGCCCTTGCCGTTGAGGTCGATAGTGAGGAAGCCATTCACCACTTTAGGTTTGAGACCTAAAAAGTTTAAGAGGAAATTGCTTTGCAATGAGCATTATCACAGATGTGGATGCAGAAAAGAAGCCTTACACGCGGAACGGTATTACAGCTTACGTAAACAGCTCTCAAAACAAAGGTAACTAGAATTGAAATGCACTTATTGAGCATACTTGTACTCGTTAAAAACGATAGAGAAAGCACTACATGAAAATGTATTCACGAATCTAGCTTATTTAGGAATATGATGCAAATATTTTATTGGTGCCTTGACAGTTCATCAATCACAGAAATTAAAACAAAAGCTAGCAGAAATGTTGCGATAAGAATACACATCTATATTGAAGTCAAAATGACAGAACATGATAATAAAATTTTGCTTTTCTATCTGAATCCAACAGCTGCGCTCAATGGAAAAATACTTCTCACCAACGTTGAGATTCCTCTATCATCATCTGCCCGGAAATCTTACCCTGCAAGGAATAACATTATTTTGACGTTTAGAATTTTATCACAGTGATATCTTTTAAGCAAAGCTCGTATATGTACAAAGCTTTGGCATAAGACGTATCGCCTATCGGGTTGAACACAATAGCCACGAGCCATATGTTTCACTAACGGGTGTATCTCGGGCTTACTTTGAAATACTGGAACACCTGCAGCACGTCTTCTTGTACTGCAAGCTCCTCTGCTGTCTTCTTGTCCTGTAGGTAAAGTCAGCACACGCCAACAAGCTATTGTTGACACTTAACGTCATCATCATAGAAATTGGTGTTTGGTGTTGAATGCTATAAAACCCTTGTCCTGCTGTGCCCGTATATATATATATATATACGGGTTGCACATATATATATATATATATATATATATATATATATATATATATATATGATACCTAAATGTGGCTTCAGTATCTTTATGGTTTTAGGGCATTTCTCACTTAAATGCGGCATACCGCAGGTGGTCTATGTTTGGACACATCCTCAGGATGCCACAAGACACACCTGCACAAAAAGCCTTTCAATTCGCCATTCTAGGTTCCAACAGATTCAAGGCACGCAAGGGAAGACACTGTGTCAACCTGCTCAGCCTGCTGAATGCAGACCTAAAGCACAGGGGCCGAGCTTTTCCTACAACAGCAAAGAATCCCAGGAGCTAAGGAAGCTTGCAGGGTGCAAATCACAATGGAAAAGGATGAAGAAATACTGAATGCAGCTATAGGACTTTCCAGACTATAGATGCAGAATACAGTGAATGATGATGATGATACCGCAGCAAACTGCAGTAAATCTGCAGCACCAGCACAGAATAGATCAAGCTTTACTGATCTGTTAAGTTTGTGTTAAGACGATAATCGTACATCTGTTAGGTTTTCGAACTAAAGTCTGATGTAAAAGTATAACTACAACATCAAAATCCAAATAAAAACGTTGAGTTAGAAGTCTATATAGCGATTTCCCTTTCTCCATTGACATTTGATAAAGCCACTTACCCGGTCCCTAATGCCGGTGTTGGCTCCAGCCTTCAGCAGTGCTCTGACACAGTCTGGGTGTCCCTTTTCTGCCGCCTTATGAAGGGGAGTCTGATTCTGTCGGTACAACAAAGTGGCGGGTGGTTCACATGATTTACATCCTAACCATTGTTTAGTTAGTTTTTTTTTAAATTTGTATCTTACATACAAGAGATTTAGATTACTAAGTTCTTATGCGCATGCGTTGTTATGTATTATACAGATAGAAATATTCCCGCCTAAATGTTCAGGTGCCATGGAATGAAATATGTGAGTTCTGATATTTCTACACATATTTTCTACTGTACAGAGAGAAACATGTCTGCTCACATACTTAACCCTGGGAATAGTAGCTGTTGGGTTGTATGCAGGACCATCTCATGCCATATGTGAGACCGTCCTTGGTCATCCATATGACCCCATAGTGAACACACACACTCACCTTGTCGTCTCGTGCATTAATGTCCGCTCCTGCTGTCAGTAAAGCCTGTACAGTTCTTGTCTGTCCGTTCAAAGCTGCTTGGTGGAGAGGGGTATATCTCTGCATAGGGAACATAGCAATTGTTAATATGATGCATCTTCCTGTTTGCAAGGTTGATAGAGGTCCTTGTGTACATAGGGAACATGAATAAATCTAGATCTCACATTAAACATGCGTTACAAAAGTCCTCATATGACTCCAAAATAAACCCAGGACCATTACAGCTGGACCGACACATATAAACTCTTGCCAATGCACTACAACATTTACTCGTGAGGGAAGCCTGTATAGTTTCTGTAACTTAAGCAGGTTATCTGATGGTCAGGACAACATATGGAGCGTCAGCGCCATTATCATTTTCTGCGCCTTGTGGGTCAATCACAAACTCAGGACATGGACAGGATGACAGACTCAAGTAAACAGGAAAGTTACCCAGCAATTTCTTGGGTCAACTGTTGCTCCAGCTGTGAGTAAAGCTTCTACAATTCCAGTGTGGCCGTTCGAAGATGCATTATGAAGGGCAGTCCATCTGGAGGTCTGTACAGAGACAAGAACAGACGAGTTAAGATGTAAAATGTATACCATGACCTTCTCACATTGTTTAAGGGCACGGATTCAAGTTGTTTAATGCTCTTTTTCTTCAATCAAGTTCGAAGAGTCTGATGTTACCATCACGAAGATGAAGAGCGGTTCATAGTGATAAGAACTGTAGCCTGTGTTTACACAATCTCTCGCTGGCTGGGGTTAATGACCCCCTCCCCGAGCGGCGGCTATTGTAGGGCCGGCCGCTAGGGGCGCGATTTTTGTCAGGCTAATAGGAACTGTATCATAATCTCTTCTCTCTAAGTCAGAAACATCAGGCTTGGGCAAGCTTGAGTTCACTGACTCTATTGCTTATTAAACTTAGATATAAACCTTTAAGAATTAACACTGCAAAGGGATATGATGCAAAGATCAAACCTAAAAAGCGGCACTAAGAGTTGATAAAGTCCTTCATGACGTTGTTTAAACAACAAACAGACATGTTGACTCACGTTGTTACCATCATCAGCATTGACATTGACCCCCTCGGCTAGGAGCTGCTAAACTCTGACCTCCTCACCTCGCCCGGCGGCATCTCTCAGCTCCTGTGGAACAGAATCATTCAGCCAACATGAAAATCTTTGTATGTTCAGGGTTCTTAGGTCTAATACTGTATAAATTTAAAATGTTATTCTGAGACAAGACTTTTCAGCAGCTAGAACTGTTGGTTGTTGAGTCTTTAAGGGAGGAAATTTGCACACTCGGGAGGAAAGGACCTCTTCGCAGATACCAGCCACTCAGAGACGTTGTCCTACTTGCAATCATGGTATCGAAGACGAACTACATTTTCTATTATTATGTCCCACATATACTGAGGAAAGGCAAAAGCTTATGGACGTTATCAACAAGACTACAAACATAACATTACCTAAGACAAGTTCAGAAACTTTCAATTTACTTATGTCATGTCCTGATGCAATTTCCTTGTACATAGGCCAATACATCTCTACTGCTTTTCAAAAAAGGAATCGTACTGACACAAACACTTGATGTTAACTCTGTATCGTGTACCACTATGTTCTAGTAATACCTGTTTTCCATGAATTAATCCGCTCAGCTAAAGTAGCATAGCGACTAGTCATTTGTTACATAGAACCCTCTTACCATTGTTATGTATAAGCAACCACGTAGATATTAGTTTTGATGTTCTGTACATGTATTACACCCGAACTTGCCATACATTGTACCCGTACAATTGTTGCGCAATAAACATTGATTGATTGATTGACTTTGAATGCTGGGGGGGGGGGGGGCACGAGGGCACTATGGGTAGACGGTCCAGAATGTACCAAAATGGAGATATTGAAAGTATCCTCAACACGTCTGTTGCACTTCCCTACATGGTGCAGTGGTGTGCTGTATTCGTTTATCTGAACTGCTAACTTGAAAAGATTAGTTTCACCAACCTTTTCTTTCTCCTCCATGAGTTGTTCTGCAGTAGTTTTGGTGATGCCAAACACACCAATGCCTCGTGGCCAGAAGTCGCAAATCCGTTAGGCCAGATTCAGTAGATTCTGAAATAGATTGTCGTTCTCTATAAAAGGAAAACGTAAAAGGAAAACGGTGATCCTCTATCGAGGATGTTGTTTTCTATTCAGATCAGTGCATGTGGCTTCAGTCCGACTCGCATTTTGCAGCCATTGTGTAGCCCAGCCGCTATGGTTGAGATAGTTTTAGAGAAAGTTACTATGTCATTGGTCCATTATTAACAATGATATACACCTAAATGTAGCCTCCATAGCAGGCTCTCTGAGGCCTTTTTTGGCTCATAATACACCATTTCTTTTTGTACTGGGTCGCTGGCCGGCAGTCAGAGAAGCCAGCAATCAGCGACCCAGTACGAAAACAAATGGCCAGCAAATGTGTAACAGGAGCCAAAAAAGGCGTCCGAGTGCCTGCTAGGGGGGCTAACCTAAATGTACCATTTGAACGATGTAGACCTTTCATTCTTTTCTTCCTGAAATTGAATTGTACAAAGTAACATTGATAAGATATCATATATGATGGCAGTTGTTGCCAGGAGAGCCGGCAGGTGTAAACATGTAAACATGCAGGTGATCAAAGGTGTAAACATAACGTTACAGGTGTTGAAAGTTACCCCCCTCGTGCAGAAAGTCGTACAGATATCTGGTGTCATCTAAAGCCAAAATAGTGACGTCGTCAAGAGCGAAAACAGTAACGTCAGGTACAAACCTGTTGTTGATACATGAACGACGCCCCTCCTCCTCAAATATACACCACTAAATACGCAGAAACGTTAAACATGTAGTGACCCGTCCGCCATTTTGGTACAAGGTCGAAAGGTCACAGGTGCCTTAGTTCAGTACAGGAACAGTACGTGACAGGTTAAACAGCACTGTGTCTGCCCTTTTGACTTATTCTTATCTTTACAGTAAGCTCTCAAAACTGTACAGGTGCCCCCTTGATCGATATTGTCTCTGTCATTCCCTAACTAAGTTGACTTAACGTCATGGATTTCGAAGTAAGACGGTCGTCACGAAAAAGCAGGCGTCACGCATGGAGTACCTTGTGTATGTTATACACCGGGAGGGAGTTGGCAGCAAACAATGCACTGAGATTCGGTTAGCTCAAATACAACATGAGAGTCAAACTTGCTTTGTGTTTAACAGTTGTACTGAAGAATACCTATATTGAGTTATGGATGGTGGGCAGGGAGGTGTTTATGTTATACTGCATGAATCAAAGAAGCATTGATTTTATGTCATAATCATTGTGGTATTCCTACAGTCTATTAGCTTTTCTTATCATTCCTCGACAGACTTTGCCAAAAAAACGGCACAACACAGGTCATCTATCGATCCAAGGAAGTTTATTAATTTTATACGAGTCTGAAGTTTACACCTGTGGAGTGTTCCACACGGGGGTAGGGTGGGGGCTATGAAGTGCAGAGAGACACAGAAAATATGTCACTTTAATTTGACATCAAATTTCTTCTATCAAACTGATGTCTAGCACAAGGTTAACCATTTACAGGATCTTTAGGAGAGAATTACTGTAACAGTTCAAGATTGAAATTAAGATACGGTGGGTACTACTACTAACGCTGGATTCCTCCTCGAGCTTGATATTGTCCTGTTCCAGGGCTACGGTGGGTACGAAACTTTAAGGAGCTTTAGGTAGAAAGTTTAATTTTGTTCCGGAATCGAGCTTAGAAGGAACCTTAAATGAACCTTAGGATCTATATATCAGCTGCAGCCTCACAAGACTTCTCTGACTTACCTTAAGGTGTTCTTGGGAAGATTGCAAAGTTCTGTTGGTCCGGAGAAACCGGCAAAGAAAGAAGTTCCTGTTTAAGTTTTGAAACCGTACCTGACTTCCGGGTTAGTCACCTGACGGCGACTCCCAGCAGCCTTTGTTATGCTAATCATAGGAGGCAGGTGTGCTGGAGCTGCAGTACCCAAAGCGGCGCCAAGGGGCGCTTCATGCGTACAAGCTTCACTACAATGTGCACCGATCATATCATTCACGTTCTCAGTGTTGCGACATGTATATTGATTGTGTAAGGAACTGAAAACAGTATGCCACGCGGCATGGGTTAGGAACTGAAAACAGTATGCCACGCGGCATGGGTTAGGGCTCTAGGATTTCTAATTTTGATGTTGCCATCGGGCATCGGGTGAAAAGTATCATTTTTTCAGCAAAGAATAGTTTTAAATCACTACACT
This sequence comes from Branchiostoma floridae, assembly GCF_000003815.2. Taxonomy (NCBI): domain Eukaryota; kingdom Metazoa; phylum Chordata; class Leptocardii; order Amphioxiformes; family Branchiostomatidae; genus Branchiostoma; species Branchiostoma floridae. The sequence continues at coordinate 16,479,238 of NC_049996.1, read as the reverse complement.
GATAAGTAATCAAGTTATAAAATTTTGAATCATATTCAATTTAATGGTGGCCTTAAATTGGTAACGACCGGAAGCTCCCCGGTACCCCTACGGTGCTGAAAGTGTTGCCCGCCCGCCCAGATCACAAGCGCACGCCGGGGAGGTTTTACGGAGTTTGTTTGAATGAGGAGTCGACAGTAATCAGAAACACTTGTTGGAAATACAGGCTGACAGAAAAGGCAGACCTGTGCTTAGTATTTCTGGGACCGGTAAAATACACCCAAGCTTGTCCTTGTGGAAAGGTTCGCCTTGCGATTTTCTTCATAACGACATTCCTATTGGCAGAATACAATGCAAATGGCGTCCGGAATGATTTGTTTAATCTGATGTAATAGTCTGATGTTTGTACATGGAGGTTGTTCGTCTGTATCTAAATGGTTACAACAGAAAATTTCGCCCTTAGCACATCATGGGAAATTATTATTCTTGTACAGTAGATGTACAGTGTACAACATCATTATATCACACCAGCTTTACAAAAAGCAGCATTGACAAATGTACATACAGAGGCAGATCAGACCATACAACCGGTTCAAAGCTTCATCTTATTTATTTACTACAACTTTAAGTAATTTTACAGTCACAAGCTTTTCAACCATGATCATAAAGATATACAAATATACAAAATCCAGTAACTCATCACAATGCTGTGCAAAATGTGTCCAAATCTAAGTATCTGCATTAACCAAATGGTTACAACAGCAAGTTCTACTTTTAGAGTCAAAGTCTCATTGGCAATTATTATTCTTAAATGTACAGTAGATATACAATGTACAACATCATTATATCATACTAGCTTTACAAATTTACATGTTACATCATGTAGAGACAGATCAAACTATACTACCTTTAAGCTTCATCTGTATATACTGAAATTTTTAGCAATGTTGTTATAGTCACAAACATCATCATAAAATATACAAATGTTTAAAATCCAATACCTCATCACACTGCTGTGCAAGATTTGACAAAGTCTAAATATACAGTATCCCGGGATTCAACTGGAATGTAGTGTGCACAACTGTGTGCATGTTATAAGTACAGGAATCCTCAGGGCTCTATAACATGTAGTCTTCTTCTTTCACAATAGGGAATGGATACTTAACATGCAGGCAGTTCATGTGGGTACCTCCCAGTTGTCCACTGCTGTGCATTAAACACCACTAGTCTTGATGGCGTATGGGATAGTTCACTAGTGTGCTACTCACGACAGCTTTTACAATATGCCTTGGGTGGCATTAAGCTCATCAGGTGCCAGTCTTCTGGAGGCCACGTCATAGAATTCAAACTCAGAGAAATCAACAATCACATAAAGGGCTAAAATTGAGCCAACATATGTTACATGCATAATAGGTAGAAATGTGGATAGAATCTATATTCTTCCAGGACAAAGGTTTGGAGGACATTGGTGTGTGATGTAGCCCAGTATTCTGAGTCCAAAAGCTTCTTCTTCAAACTTAAAAAAAATTGATTTAGCTACTATGATATGTTATATATTTGTGTTGAAACCTTTAACCTCCTTCCTACTAAGGTAGCAGTTTGACTCCTAATTTGCATTAGTTATGGGATAAGGCAGGGATACATGGTTAAGTAGGATGTAGGGGTGCTTTGGTATTGTACTATAATGTAAGTGGAACAGGTCATGTACATATAATGTAATGATTATGTCTCTGTGCATGTTGCAAACAATCATCTTATTTGCAGGTTCAGAGCAAAGCAGATAAATTGCTAAGTTTACGCATCGCAAAAACTAGACAGCCTAAATACAGTGTCAATGTACGATGAAGATATATATTGTTTATGTATCGATGTAACGCCATAATTAGACGTATCAAGATAAAGGTTTACAAATACCATTTATCGTTGCTTTAACACTTGGTTTGCACTGGTAAGGCATTATTGTACATCCTTGGTTCACACTGCAGCAACAAAGGTCGTCCTTAGCACATTAAAGGTTAATGGCATGATACACATGTAACGTTACAGAATGGTTTGTACAGAATTATGCAGTATCTACTAATGGTAGCTAAGATTACAATGTCAGAGGTACGAAATATTTCAGTTCATTTTTGTAAATACGTCAAAATGGTATCAATAAATCATCTTTGCAGTTAGATAGTATATTTCGTACTGTGTTGATACGAAAGTTAATGTTAGTACAAACATGTTCAGTACAAAATAGACTAAATTTCGTATCAAAATTCCAATGTACACATATCAACTTCATTGTCATTGTCATTGTCAAACTTCATTGTCATTGTCATTAATCTGCAACCTCCATGGGACTATCAGGAAAGACCTCGCTAAACATGTCAGGTGCCAGGCTTTGACGCGCATGGTCTCTGATAGCAGACAGACGGACCCCGCGCTCTACGAGGCTCTGTCTGCTTCTGTCAGGGAAGAACCCTCGGGTGTGCATGAGCGCTACATTACCGTACGTGTCAAACCCTGGGGAGCCTGAGGAGCCGTGGAACATGACACCTGTATGATATAGGGGTTTGCGTGGGTCTTCATGGGGAAACTCGGGGTTCCCAAAGCGGGTATGGATGATGTATCGTTGGTCCATGCCAACGATGGGACAGAAGTCAACCATCTTACTCCCACCGTAGGGATGGCCAACAACAACCACCATGTTTCTGTGGTCTTCACTTTCTGACACGTACCGCCCAAGGCTAGGTAGGCTGTCAAGGACACTCGCTGCCTCATCATCGACGGACAGTTGCAAAATGGCATAGTCAAGGTCAGATTCCTGACTATGACATTTAAGGGTGGTCGGAGGAAAGCTAACTTTGTATTCTTCCGTGGGAGATACAAAGAATGTTGCAGTTAACAAACTTAAATCAGTGAACCTTTGCCAGGCTGCGTTCATTCCTGTATACACATGGTAACACGTGAGAATCTTTCTCTTACTCAACAAGAACCCAGTTCCGGACCCCCCAAGCCAGTTAATACGACACACGGATCGCTTCCAATTCTGTATCACATCATAGACATCTGAGGAAAGGCTATAGTTGAAACTACCATGGAAGAGTTCCTCACGGAGTGTCGTCCTGTTGAGCTGTTCCCTCTCCTTGTCTGCTTTCTTGCTCACAGCTTGGACAAAGTCCAGGTTGGGAAGGGCAGCTCGTACGATGCTTGTCACTTGGCTTTGTAGCTCCTGAAGCTTTCTACTCATCATCCGTTCCCTAAAAGTAGAAGAATGTAACTTTTACCTATGACATTACGTGGCACGAATACAGTAATAAAGATATATTTATGAGACAATATAATGGATGTAAGTCAATCATAACTCATAACTGCACATCTATTACTGTTTTCTTTGTCATATGTCTAGTTAGACTTAGAGCATTGAGTAAAAAAATCCGGCTAAAACTTTTATGCATCAAATAATTATTACATTAGTTGCTATTTTGCTATCCTGCAAATGATGAGATCTTCAAAATTACTTTGTGTTCAACTTCTCTGCGATGGCATCCAATCCTGCTGTTTCCAGGGCGCTCTTCAGTCCTCCTACCGATGCTCTGGTACCAGACAGATGTAGCCACTCCTGTAGTACTGCCAAACAGCACTGTGTACAGCATCTCTCTGTGTCATCATGCGGCGACGATGCTGCTGCTGTGTCATCTTTGTGTTCCTGTCTGATTCGCTCCAGGTTAGCATCAGACAGGCCCAGGCTTCTCCCGAGATCTTCCCATGGTGGCTTCATTTCAACAACCGTGGGGAAAAATTCTGCCACAGCTTGAGGAAAGAAGAAGGGACATCTTATATTAGTTTTCATCGATAAGACTTAGTCTACTTTTTGTTTTTAGGCTGCCAAATTTACTGCAGTACAATCTTGCTGCAACTCTAACAGTGATAAAGTTGATAGCTAGGGCACTTGTTCCAAATGATATTTAACATTTATAGATGTATGAATAACTTTTCTTACGTACATAAGACGTCGTATCCATCTGTTGCCGCTGATGCAGTTGACATTTCCTGTTGCGTGGCTCCGCTACTTTGACCAGCATGTCTACACAGAAAAACAATTCATATGGTTGAGGCAGGTTTGCAGGTATGTAAAAATGTACAAAATCTAATATCACTTTATGTGGTATGGCACTGGGTGGTTTGTGTAACAAGAGTCCTCTAAGTCTGTTAGGACAAAGGCAAGATGGACAAACGCAATGGTGATGCTTTAAGTTCCCCTTTTTCAATCAAAAAATGCTCAGTAACTTACAAGCTTGGGAACCATTCCGCCAGGCCCATATCTTGAATGGTGGTTGTGGCAGGCGCGAAGGTTTCACAGACGACTTCTTCGTCCATGAACCATTCTGTGACACTTGTGATGGGGATGAAGCTGCTGACATCCAGCTGCCTTTCCCTGTGGTTGGCACAGCAACACTGGAGGCACCACTTGTACCTTATGCCCGGGATCCACTTGGTGATGATGTCCCTCAG
>NC_049996.1:16472929-16474659 GCF_000003815.2 Branchiostoma floridae | reverse complement strand
CCAAGGCTAGGAATGAGCTACGCTGCAGCAGTCATGGATGGCAATGCTATAGACGTCGCACAGACGGCCCCTAACACAACGTCAGCATCCTCCTGCAAACCAGTTTTCTTCCTGGAGAAGGATGTTCATGCTGTTAGTTCGACCGAAACATACTTTTCCAATGTAGAGGTCTACAAAGCCGTAGCGTGCGGTGTTCCTGCGTCCAACATAGCCGGCATTCAACAGGTTCGAGGCCTACGGCGTATCTATCTACGTGATCCACTGGAACGCGCTAAGCTGATCGCCTCTGGGATTACGCTACGCAGCAGGTACGTGGAAATAAGTGATATCCATCCATTCCAACAGCAAAATGGAGTTCGTATCACAGTTAGAGATGTTCCACTCTCTGTTGACGACGGAGTCATAGCCTCCGGCCTCAAGAGTTACGGTGCCAAACTTACTGGGCCTCTGAAGCGTGAAATGCTCCGAGTTGACGGTAAACTTACCAACTGCGAGACCGGAGACCGTTTCGCTTTCATGATTGCACCGACAAACCCGAACGATCACATACCTAGATTCGTGGAGCTTGGTGGGCGATGGAGGGCTCGAGTGTTCTACAGAGACCAACCCAAACCCCTCCCCCCGCAGTCGACGCTCCGATCACGTCCCCAAGAAGACGAGGACAATACCCATGCGCCCATCATCACTGCCACCCCACAGATCACGAAAGTCTCCATCCCAAGTGACGGTAGAAAGGAGGAAGATAGCCAGGTCAGTACTGCTTATGTCCAGCTTTCATCCAGCCCACCTGACCACGACAAAGGCAGCGCCTCGACTAGAATAAACAGACATGAGAGAGAAAAACAAAGTCGGATCACTGAATTCGTCGCACAGAAACCACGAAGAAACAGGAGACAAACAACAACAAGAACCACCGAAACTACCATGGCAACCAGAAGCGCTGCTAAGAAGACTAACCACAACAGCAGACAGGATAACTACCCACCGACTGAGACAATCATCGATGGTCAAACCCTAGACCGATGCATCGACGTCCTACTAGAAGCTGGTCGGAAATCATCAAATGCACCTCGTGAACATGGAAAACACACTTACACCCCTGGTGACAGTTCATGCGCCAGCTCTGGAGAATGAAAAGACTGAACTAGGACTCATGGTACTGTAAGTTGCTCTCATTTTCATGGCTTCAAATCTAAGCTTACTCTCTGTTAATGTTCGTGGCTTACGCGATAGGCGTAAGCGGCACACTGTGTATCATTGGTTGCTTCAGCAGAAAGCAGATATTTTCTTTCTTCAAGAGACCTACTTTACACCTGATAAAGAATGTGAACTTGAACAGGATTGGGGTGGATCACAACACCATGAGTTTGGTAGCAACCACAGTAGGGGAGTTTCTATACTCTTCCGGAAAGGACTCGATGTTGATATTATTGATATTATAAAAGGAAATGATGGAAGAAAATTGATTGTTAAATTGCAAGATTTATGCCTTCTTAATGTATATGCCCCTAATGACCGCACTGAAAGAGTGAAATTCTTCATCGGCCTCTGTGATTGGACCACTGATAATGAGGTCACTAACCTGATTGCAGGTGGGGACTTTAATGACTTGAATGACATTGTTATGGACAGGGTGTCTAAGCGTCCATTGAAAACACCCTCTGATGGAAACTCCCTGATTAATTTAAAACAAAAGCTGCATCTAGTTGACATCTGGCGGGAACTCCACC
>NC_049996.1:16425672-16451406 GCF_000003815.2 Branchiostoma floridae | reverse complement strand
GATGATATACAACCTGAAAATTTCGAACAACTGTTATGGGAAATTATGAAAAAACGAATCAAGGAGTTTTCCATCTGCTATTGTAAACAAAAAGCCGCTCTAATGAAAGGAGACCTCGTCTCTCTAGAAAGAAGATTAATCGAACTCGATCAGAAAATTGACGAAACCTTAGATGAAAATATTCTTAAAGAACACTCAATAGTTAAATTAGAAATTGAAAGAATATACCAACAAAAAGCAAGGGGGGCTCAAATTCGAGCAAGAGCAACCCAGGTTGAGAAGGGAGAAAAATCAATCTCCTATTTCCTTAACCTTGAAAAATGGCAAGCAGCCAACAACAATATTACAAAACTGACCGATGGTGAGCTTGAAGTAACCGATCAAGAAAAAATTTTACAACTCGAAAAATCTTTCTATCAACGTCTGTACTCCGATGACAACCCAGTCTCCAATGAGGAGATTGAAAACTTTCTTAAGACAGTTGAATTAGAATCTACTCTAACGGAAAATCAAAAGTTGGCGTTAGACCAACCCCTGGAAAAAGAGGATTACTTCGAAGCTCTGAAAGCCATGAAAATTAATAAATCTCCAGGAACGGATGGACTACCCGCAGAGTTCTATCTGACTTTCTGGGACAGTATAGGTGATTATGTGTATGGCGCTCTTAAAGAATCCATCGAAACCGGCAGCATGTCTACTTCACAGAAAAGAGCAATACTTAAACTTATTTTCAAGAAAGGAGACAGAAAAGAACTCGCAAACTGGAGGCCGATCAGTTTACTAAACACTGATTATAAGTTGTTAGTTGCCGCCTTAGCGAGAAAAATGCAGGGTGTTCTGCCAACAATTATTTCACACGACCAAACAGCATACATTAAATCCCGATTCATTGGACAAAATGTCCGTGTAATAAATGATATCATCTACTTCTGCAATTATTATGACATCCCTGGTGCAGTTATATGCCTCGACTTTGAAAAGGCTTTTGATAGTGTTAACTGGAACTTTATGTTGGCAACTTTGAAGAAATTTGGATTTGGATCTTACTTTATTCAAACTGTTAAAATGATGTATAACAATATCGAAAGCTGCATTGTTAACTCCGGATGGAGGACAGCCTTTTTTCAATTGCAACGAGGCATCCGTCAAGGATGTCCGCTATCTGCTCTGCTTTTTGATTTAGTTGTGGAAATTCTAGCTGTGAAAATCCGACAAACAGATTCGATAAGAGGCATTAGAGTTAAGGTAAATGATCATGAATACGACATTAAAATCAGCCAAGTTGCAGACGATACAACCTTAACCCTCTCTGATGATTATTCTATCAGTAATGCTTTGAATGTAGTAAATCTGTTCAGTAAAGTCGCAGGACCAACTTTAAACCTTGGGAAATGTGAAGCAATGTGGATTGGGTCATCCAGGGGACGGGAAGATAAACCATTCGATATTAAATGGCCCGAAGCCCCTATCAAGTCACTTGGACTTTACTTCAGTTCTTCAGAGCGCACGTGTGAATCTCTTAATTGGGAAAAGCGAATAGATAAAATAGAACAGTTATTTCGACTGTGGTGAAGACGTAAACTGACTCTGTATGGAAAATCCTTTGTTATAAAAACTTTAGCTTTGTCGAAAATTATTTATAATATGTCTATGATTCCGACCCCTGACTGGGTATTGAAGAAAATTCAGAAACTATGCTTCACGTTCCTCTGGGACGGCAAGCCCGACAAAATAAAACGTAATGTACTATTCTCTAGTTATATGGAAGGCGGGATTAAAATGCCTGATATTCATTTACGATGTAAAAGTTTACAAGCTGCGTGGGTGAGGAGACTTAGTAATACTCACACCAGACAAGACTCTACTAATATACGAAATTGGCAACTAATTCCTTTCCATTTTATTGATAAGCTCGGAAAAGGGTTATCTATTTTCAAACATAGTTTAAATGTAAAAAGTGACTCCACGGCCTTAACTAGCCTCCCACCCTTTTATAGGGAGGTAGTTCTGGCCTGGCAGGAAGTGGGTGGGGGAAAGAAAGACCTTGTACAGATACATGACGACACGTTCTGGTCAAATGAAAACTTTAAGTTTAAAGTACGCAAGCATGGTGATGATAAGATATGGTTTAATTCTTGTATTGTTCCGATTGAAAAACTCACAAGCAGATATATGTACTCTGTTAGTATTCTACAAAAAACGATACTACCCACTGCCCAAGCCTATTGGGACACCGTATGTCCCGGTCTGAACTGGCGAAAAGTTTGGACATCACAAACTGTTAATATCAAATCGAATAAGCTAAGAGAGTTCAATTTTAAGATATTGCATAGAATATTACCATGTAAAGTTTTACTGAACAGATGGAGAATTGTTAATACATCTGGAGAGATTTATAGCCCAACTTGTGAATTGTGCAACAAAGATGAAGACTACGAACATATGTTTATTGATTGTGGACGGTTAAGTGGATATTGGGATAAAATAGCTGCTTATGTTAACCATGATAAAATTTCTTTAAAACACTTACTTCTCTCCTCAAACGCTTATATTACTTTAGCTAAATACGCAATCTTTCTTTCTTGGACAAAACATAAGGATAACCTTGTACTTCTCAAATATGACAATATCATACGTATTTTCCAAACCATGTGCGAACTCTATTATTGATATGTGTATCCATTGTGATTTATGTAGCCATTGTATTTGAATTGAATTATATATGTACCCAGAGTACTTGAACTGAAATAGGTAACCAGTGTACTTGAACCGAGATATGAACGCACCCATTGTACTCGAACCGAAAGATGAACGTACACATTGTACTTGACCTGAAATATGTATATACCCACTATGCCTAAACCGATATGTATCTATCCATTGAAATATGTATCTATCCATTGATTGAAATATGTACTTGAACTGGGAATAAAGGTCTATGGAAAAAAAAAAAACTTAAGCGGGTTATCTGATGGTCAGGACAACATATGGACGCGTCATCGCCATTATCATTTTCTGCGCCTTGTGGGTCAATCACAAACTGACAAGACATGGACAGTATGACAGACTCAAGTAAACAGGAAAGTTACCCTGTAGGCTCTTGGGTCGACTCTTGCTCCAGCTGTGAGTAAAGCTTGTACAATTCCAGTGTGGCCGTTCGAAGATGCATTATGAAGGGCGGTACATTTGGAGTGCTGTACAGAGACAAGAGCAGGCGAGTTGAGATGTAAAATGTATACCATGACCTTCTCACATTGTTTAAGCCACGGATTCAAGTTGTTTAATGCTCTTTTTCTTCAATCAAGTTCGAAGAGTCTGATGTTACCATCACGAAGATGAAGAGCGGTTCATAGTGATAAGAACTGTAGCCTGTGTTTACACAATCTCTCGCTGGCTGGGGTTAATGACCCCCTCCCCGAGCGGCGGCTATTGTAGGGCCGGCCGCTAGGGGCGCGATTTTAGTCAGGCTAATAAGAACTGTATCATCATCTCTAAGTCACAAACATCAGGCTTGGGCAAGCTTGAGTTCACTGACTCTATTGCTTATTAACCTTAGATATAAACCTTTAAGAATTAACACTGCAAAGGGATATGATGCAAAGATAAAACCAAAAAAGGGGCACTAAGAGTTGATTAAGTCCTTCATGACGTTGTTTAAACAACAAACAGACATGTTGACTCACGTTGTTACCATCATCAGCATTGACATTGACCCCCTCGGCTAGGAGCTGCTGAACTCTGACCTCCTCACCTCGCCCGGCGGCATCTCTCAGCTCCTGTGGAACAGAATCATTCAGCCAACATGAAAATCTTTGTATGTTCAGGGTTCTTAGGTCTACTACTGTATAAATTTCAAATGTTAAAATGTAAAGGGAGGAAATTTGCACACTCGGGAGGAAAGGACCTCTTCGCAGATCCCTTTGAATGCTGGGTGGGGTAGACGGTCCAGAATGTACCAAAATGGAGATGTTGAAAGTATCCTCAACACGTCAGACCATTCACGATTCCTATTCGAGTGTTATCATGTTACAATAGAGTTGTTAGCATTGTCTATGTGCTAATTTTTCAACATCAAGCATGATTTAGAAGGTGATCCCAGGAAACGCGGAGGTTACTTTTCAACGAAAGCATTTGTTGGAAGGCGTCTGTTGCACTTCCCAACATGGTGCAGTCGTGTGCTGTATTCATTTATCTGAACTGCTAACTTGAAAAGAATAGTTTCACCAACCTTTTCTTTCTCCTCCATGAGTTTTTGCCGTAATTTTGCTGATGCGCCAAACACGCCAATGCCTCGTGGCCAGATGCCGCCAATCCGCTACGACAGATTCAGTAGATTCTGAAGTAGATTGTCGTTCTCTATAAAAGGAAAAGGTAAAAGAAAAACGGTGATCCTCTATCGAGGATGTTGTTTTCTATTCAGATCAGTAGAGGTGCATGTGGCTTCAGTCCGACTCACATTTTCAGCCATTGTGAAGCTCAGCCGCTATGATTGAGCTGTTTATAGAGAAAGTCCCTGTGTCATTGGTCCATTATAAACAATGGGATCACCACGATGGGATCACATAATGTAACATTTGTATAATATAGACATTTCTTTCTCTTCGTGAAATTGAATCGTACATCATAAATCATGACAGGTGTTGACAGGAGAGCGGCAGGTGTAAACATGTTCAAAAGTTACCACGGGTGTAAACATGACGTCACAGGTGTTAAATGTTACCCCCCTCGTGCATAAAGCCGTACAGATATCTGGTGTCATCTAAGATGAAAATAGTGACGTCGTCAAGAACGATAACAGTAACTTCAAGTTCAAAACTTCTCATCTGGTGTCAGGTGACACAGACGCCCCCCTCCACAAACATGCACCATTGAATACACAGAAACGTTAAACATGCAGTGCCCCGTCCGCCATTGTGGTACAAGGTCGAAAGGTCACAGGTGCCTTAGTTCAGTACAGGAACAATTAACAAATTAAACAGCACTGTATTTGCCCTTTTGACTTCATTCTTACAGAAACTTATGATTAAACCAGATAAAAGAGATATCGGGACACCCTCAAAGCTGTACAGGTGACACCTACATCGATACTGGCTCTGTTATTTCTCAACTAACTTGACTTAACATCAGAGAAGTAACAAGGCAGCCATGAAACAGCAGGCGTCACTCTCTTGTGTACACTGTACATACGGGAGGGAGTTTGCAGCAAACAATGCACCGAGATTCAGTTAGCTCAAATACAACATGAGAGTCAAACTGACTTAAGTTTAACGGTTGTACCGGAAAGACGCCTATACTGAGTTATGGAGGGTGGGGAGGGAGGTGCTTATGTTATACTGCATGAATCACAGAAGCATTGATTTTATGTCATAATTCTTGTGGTATTCCTAGAGTCTATTTTTTGTCATAAATGGACAGACTTAGTGAGAAACGACACAACACAAGGTGAAAGGTCACCATTACAGACATGCGCAGAATTAGCATTTTGATGCCATAGAAGATGGCTTGCAAAAGTAAGAGGGTCAGTATGGGGGGTCCTGACAACGATTTACGCTGAATTCAGGAGAACCCCCTACGTATTACGCTAAATCAAGGAAGGCAATTACGCTAAATTTCGTAACCTCGCTACGATTTACGTAGATAAGATGGTTTTCCCTACGAATTACGGGAAATAAAATAGGCTGCCTACGCCTTACGTAAAAGAGCATGCAGACCCTCAAGTAAGTGTAAGAAGCCTTTTTGTTGGGAAATGTTGGCATTTTGGAGCTGGAAATTATGCTCAGGTATTCTGGCTATTTTATTTTGTGAGAAAAATAAGCTTTCTACCATGTTTGGAGTGTTTTAGACAGTCTAGAGTATGTATAGTTTGGGTGTTATCAGGGAGGTCAGAGGTCACCAGAGTTTCTTATTTTGTTTGTGGGGGCGCATTGCACCGAACCGAATGTTTTCAAAATCGCCATATGCACTCTTTAGAAGTCAGATTTGCCTGCCAATGTGAGATTTTCACCAACTAAACCTTAGGTAGGTGACTTTTGACAGCCTTTCCCTACATCTTATGCATGCAACAGGTGCCTGCCAGCCATTGGAGGTCTGTAACCACAACTCATCCATCCTGCGTGTAACATGATAGTTAAACTTTATAACATCGTCTGAAGCACAGACTCTGTAGAACACCTGTGGAGTGTTTCGGACGAGGGTAGGGGTGGGGGTGGGGGCTAAGAAGCACAGCGAGGCACAGACATGCACGAGCACAGAAAATATCTCACTTTGACATCGAATTTCTTTGATCAAACTGATGTCGAGCACAAGGTTACCCCTTTACAGGATCCTTAGGAGAGAATCACTGTGCAAACAGGAATTAAGATGCGTTGGGTACGAGACTTTAAGTTTAAACTTTAAGGAGCTTTAGGTAGGGAGTTTTGCTCCAGACTGGAGCTAAGAAGTATGGTATCTTTATACAAGCCTCCCAAGACTTTTCTGACTTACCTTAAGGTGTTCTTGGGAAGATTGCGAAGTTCTGTTCGTCCGGAGAACATGAACTTAGAAGGAAAGCAAGTTCCTCTTTTCAAACCGTACCTGACTTCCGGGTTAGTCACGTGACGGCGACTCCCGGCAGCCTTTGTTATGCTAATCATGAGGCAGGTGTGCATGAGCTGCAGTACCCAAAGCGGTGCCAGGCGGCGCTTCATGCGTACAATTGCAAGCTTCACTACAATGTGCATTGATCACTTCATTCACATTCTCAGTGTTGCTACATGTATATTGTGTAAGGAATTGAAAACAGTATGCCACGCGGCATGGGTTAGGGCTCTAGGATTTCTAATTTTCATGTTGCCATGGCATTGCGTGAGAAGTGCCATTTTCTTGCTTCAGCAAAGAATAGTTTTTCAATCGCAACACTGAGAAGTAGAGTTATAATATTTTTTATCACATTCAATTTAATGGTGGCCTGAAATGCAGGTAACCACTGGAAGCTCCCCGGTACCCCTACGGTGCTGGAAGTTTTACCCGCCCGCCAAGATCACAAGCGCACGCCGGGGAGGTTTTACGGAGTTTGTTTGAATAAGAAGTCGGCAGTAATCAGAAATACTTACCGGAAAGACTGGCTGACAGAAAAGGACTATGCTTAGTAGTTCTGGGACCGGTAATATAAGATACACCCAAGCTTGTCCTTGTGGGGAGTTTCGCCTTGCGGTTGTCTTTATAACGACATCCTTATTGACAGAATACAATGCAAATGGCGTCGGGAATGATTTGTTTAATCTGATGTAATAGTCTGATGCTTGTACATGGACGTTGTCCGTCTGTATCCACATTAGAAAATGGTTGCAACAGCAAATTCCGCCCTTGGCACATCATTGGCAATTATTTTTCTTGTACAGAATATATACAGTGTACAGCATCATTATATCACAAGATTTACAAAAAGCAGCATTAGCAAATGTACATATAGAGGCAAATCAGATCATACAACCTAAAGCTTCATCTTATGTACTACAATTTTCAGAAATGTTACAGTCACAAGCTTTTGAACCATGATCATAAAGATATACAAATATATAAAATCCAGTAACTCATCACACTGTTCTGCAAGATGTGACCACATCTAAGTATCTGCATAAGCCAAATGGTTACAACAGAAAATTCCATCTTTAGCATACCATTGGCAATTATCCGTCTTGAATTTACAGCAGATATACAGTGCACAGTCCCATTGTATCACACAAGCTTTACAAATTTGCATGTTACATCATGCAGAGGCAGATCAAATCATACAACCTGAGGCTACATCTGTATATACTAAAATGTTCAGCAATGTTATAGTCACAAACATCATAAAATATACAAATGTGTAAAACCCAATAAGTCATCACACTGTTATAGACAATTAAAATAAAGTCTAAATATACAGTATCCCGGGATTCAACTGGAATGTAGTGTGCACAACTGTGTGCATGTTATAAGTACAGGAATCCTCAGGGCTCTGTAACATGTAGTCTTCTTCTTTCACAATAGGGAATGGATATTTAACATGCAGGCAGTTCATGTGGGTACCTCCCAGTTGTCCACTGCTGTGCATTAAACACCACTAGTCTTGATGGCGTATGGGATAGTTAGACAACTATTCACTAGTGTGCTACTCATGACAGCTTTTACAATATGCCTTAATAGGTTCATCAGGAGTCAGCATTCTGGAGGCCAAGTCATAGAAATCAACACTCAGACATAGAGCTAAAATTGAGCTAACATGTTACTCGAATAATAGGTAGAAATTAACTCAATGTGGTTAGAAGCTAGCCTTCCAGACCAAAGGTTTGGATGACATTGGCGTGTGATGCAGTCCAGTACTTTGAGTCCAAAAGCTTTTTCTTCAAACTTTGTGCGGCCTGAAACTCTCTGGGTCCATCCTTTAGGATCTTGATGATGCGCTTGGACAGGGTTTTGGCGGCTTCATCGTCATCATCTTCGATCTCTACGATCGTGCGATCGAACTCGGGGTCTTGTTTCTTCAAGAACATTGCAAGACCAGACTTGTGGGAAACCAGGACCGGCACCCCTGCAGCGATGGCCTCCAGACCAACCAGTCCGAACGGCTCTGCACGTGACGGCATCAGAACGACACTTGCCTTTTCCATGTCCTTGCGCAGCTCCTTCTGTGTACCGTACTCCAGGGGTGTGAAGTTGATTTTACCCACGTTGGACTGGATGATGTCCCTGCTCTCCTGGAAATCTTCTTTTGTGATGCCGCGGGTTCGCCATTTGGTGTTGGGTAGTGCTATGAACACCTGGCGCATGGACTTTGCGACCAGATCGTACCCTTTCAGCCTTTCCACACCCTTGACCCTGCCGATGGACAACACCACTTTTACGCCGGCATCGACGTATTTGAACGTTGCTTTGCTGAAGATGTCGGATGGCTTAGGTAGGAACTCGTGGTGGGGTTCGAAACCTCCCGTCTCAAGCTTGTAGTAGTCATGCAGGTATGGTCCTACTGAGATGATCACGTCAGCATATTCAAGGTCTTCAAGAATGTTTCTCTGCTCGTCTCCGATGCTCAACACCCTCTCATCACTCTTGTGCTGACTGGTGTCTTCTGGCATCACGTGAGTAACTTGAACGAGTTTGGCGTCAGGAAACCGTTGCTCCTTGATCTGCCTCGCTGCATGGCTTGTGATGGGCACGTGGCCGACGATGAAGTCCACTGGAGGAAGGTCCGGATAACGAGTCTTATGGTCAAAGGTCAGCCAATCAAGGCAGGGCTCTCGCTTGTCACGTTTGGACGTTGTTGGAAAGATAAGCTGAACCCCATGAAGAGCTGCATCCTTCTTATCGTCTTCTGTGGCACTCAGGACTGTAGAATAGACCACTGCACCTTTAGAAGCCAGCAGGGCCGTCATCTGGCCGTGGATGGTGGATACGCCGCCCTTTGCAGTTCCATACTCATCGTTGAGCAGCAACACTACAGGCTTGGCTCCAGGTCCTGGAAACAGTTAAAGTAAGGATGACATAAATTTTGATAGTATTTTTCAGATATTCTGTATCTGTATGGACGCTGATAAACTTTTACCATCTTTTAAACCTTAATGAGTCTTAGATACTGAGAGCTGTGTAAACTTCGTGAGAACTTTGACTTGGCAACTAAACCATTTGTGTCATCTTTCTTACTTGACACAAATTACAGAATACCTTATGTGTGACTATGTGCAGCTAAAAGCTCTCCAACTAGCTTTATTTATCAATCAATCAATCATTCATTAATCAATTGTTGAGAGCAAGGAGCCTGTACCAGGTACATGTATTATTTAGCTCAGCAAGCTCACCTCGACATTTTGACGTCTTGTTGTCTTGTATTTCTTCCATCAGGGCTCTCAAAGTGCGGTTTTCCTCTCGTAGCTGTGCCAGGGTGTCTTTGGTCTGCTGTTCCTCCTGACACGCGTCACGAGAAGGCCCTTCGGCTGCCTGCCGCTTAGCCGGTTGAGCCTGTAAAAGTTAGATCCAAAGTTAGCTAGAACATTTTGATCAGCTATATGTGAATATGTATAGCAAAATAGGGATATTTCTTAACATTAAAGCCAACGTATGATTAGTGCCAATACCTGAATCCTGTTGACCTTCTCTGCCAGCTGATTCATACCACACTCACTCAGCTCCTGCTGAAGCTTGTCCATGGACGCTTCCCCGTCCGTCTCCATCCACTTTGATAGAACTTGATAGGCCTGGGAACTCGGTTTTGTGTTCCTTAAAGTCTAATTACAGAAGGGCAAACAATTAATGCAGTGACCCATTAGAAAGGTGTACATATTTCTGAGAACAGGCGTCGCCCATATTTTAGACTTATGCAAAACGTTTTTTGACAAGTAAAATCATATGTTAAACCGAATATTTACTTGGATATTGATCATCTCATCTGCTGTAAGCCCGAGTGCTCCGCCCAGATCTTCCACCTCACTCGGTTCAGTAACGCTTTGAGAGAATCGGTGGAAGACTTTCCTCAGTTCTCTCTCTGTGATGGAAAATAACATTGACATGATTGTTATCAACTTCATAGATTTCAATCAGATTTCTTGTATTTAACAAAGTTTGAAGTAATATTGTTTGTATAGATTTTGCTTGAAACAACGTAATCTATACCAAAGCAGTGACATGCACAAATACTAGTGTTTATAATGCATGATTATTTCCTCACCTACCCTTCTGTATACATAACTGCCGGCTATACATCAACCAATAGCCCATATATGGTATATAAGGCATTTCCATTGCGTATTTTTAATTGATTGGCCATTTATCAAACTCTCTTCTCCCCATACATACCTTCCTTATCCTTCAAATCCCTTCTAAGGAAGTCCATGATGGCGGCTGTACCTTTCTCACAGACATCAGCGGAAGGGTATGTCAGGGGGTTTTCAGTGATGTTCATGTCCTTCAGTGTGGCCAATCGGCTCAGAGTCAGGGGAAGGCGGGAGATTCTGTTATCTGACAAGTCTAACTTCCCAATGTTGGACAGGTTCATGATTTGTTCAGGAACTGATGTGAACATGTTCCCTTTGATGTTTAAGAACCTCAGCTGCACCAGTTCCCCAACACCATCCGGTATTGACTCCAAGCCACTATACTGCAGATCCAAGACTCGTAGGTTCTTCAGTCTGCCGATGTCTTCAGGTACAGGTAAAGGTTTTCCCTCCCCAGCCCAGTTCCCCATGTATAGCTCCTCTAGACCCTCCAGCTGCAGCACCTGTCTGGGGAACTCATCGAACTGGCAACTGTTCATGGACATCTTTCTCAGTCCTGTGAGCTGAGATATCTTGTCAGGGAGACACTTGAGGGGGTTGACTCCCACGGAAAAGGTGTTCAGCTGACGTAGTGAACAGACTTCTTCTGGTATCTCTTTGAATTCATTGTTGTTGATGTGGAGCTCGTGAAGTTGTAACCTGGAGATTCCTTCAGGCAATGTTTCCAACCTATTGTGCGACACGTCAATGTACAGTAGTTTAGGTAGAGTAGTGATTGCTTGCGCAAGTTGTGTCAGCAGATTGTTGTCAAGTTTAAGTGTCCGAAGCTTCTGTAGTTGACCTATCTCCTCGGGTATGCTGTTCAGCTTGTTGTTAGTCAGGACAAGGCGTTCGATATCTGTGAAGTCAAACACCTCGGCTGGGACGGAGGTCAGGCCTTTGCTACTGAGGTCGATAGTGAGTCCGCCATTCACCACTTTTGGATGGAGGTCTAAAACATTTGGAAAGAAAGTGCTTTGCAATGACCATTATCGCTGGTTGCAGAAAAGAAGTCGTACATCATGGTATTGATATTGTAGCTTACATAAACAGCTCTCAAGTAAAATTTACTAGAATTTGAAAAGAATTAATCTTTTATAGCAAGCATATTTGTACTTGATAAAGCCAATAGAGAAAGCATTACATAAAATGTATTCATAAATCTAGCTTATTTAGGAAGATGATGCAAATTTTTTATTGGTGCTTTGATATATTCTCGAGCCATACATATAAAGTATTCATTCACAATGTACATATTCCAATATCATGACTTCAATTTGTTTCTTTAGTCCATGAGAACCTGGAATCAATAGAATATGATTATCATAGTTTGTTCATCAATCACAGAAATCAAGACAAATGCTAGCAGAATTGTTAGTGATGAAAAGACACTGACACTAAAATTGACAGAACAGGATAAGGGTACTGCTCTATCAAAAACCAACAGCTGTGTTTAATGAAAAAACACGTCTCACCAACTTTTAGATGCTTCTATCATCGTCTGCGGGGATGTCTTACCCTGCAAGAAATAACATCACTTTAAAGCTTAGAATCTTATTTGTGATATTTCTAAGCAAAGTTTGTGTAACAAAGTTTTGGCATGAAATGTATCGGATTGATCGCAGTAGTCACGAGCTATATGTTTTACTAACGGGTGTATCTCGGGCTTACTTTGAAGTACTGGAGCACCTGCAGCACGTCCTCTTGTACTGCAAGCTCCTCTGCTGTCTTCTTGTCCTGTAGATAAAGTCAACACACGTCAACAAGCTTTTGTTGACACTTAACGTCATCATCATAAAAAAATGGTGTTTAGTGTTAACTGCCATAAAACCCTTGTCCTGCTGAGCCCGTATATATACGGGTTGCACTTATATGATGCCTGAATGTGGCTTCAGTATCTTTACGGGTTTGGGGGATTTCTCACTTAAATGCGGCATACAACAGCAAACCGCATCGGTTGGGGAAGTAAACCTACAACAGCAGCACAGAATAGGTCAAGTTTTACTGATCTGTTAAGTTTGTGTTAATATGATAATCTTACATCTTAGTTTATCTGTTAGGTTTTCGAACTAAAGTCTGAAGTAAAAGTATAACTACAACATCAAAATCAGAATAAAAACGGTGAGTTAGAAGTCTATATAGCGATTTCACTTTCTCCATTGACATTTGATAAAGTCACTTACCTCGTCTCTACTGACGGTGTTGGCTCCAGCCTTCAGCAGTGCTCTAACACACTCGGGGTGCCCATTTTCTGCCGCCTTATGAAGGGGGGTCCGATTCTGTAGGTACAACAAAGTGGCGGGTGGTTCACAGGATTTACATGCTAACCATGGTTTAATTAGTTTTTTTTAAATTTGTATCTTATATGCAAGAGATTTAGATTACTAAGTTCTGATGCGCATGCGTTGTTATGTATTATACAGATAGAAATATTCCCGCCTAAATGTTCAGGCGCCATGCAATGAAATACTTTCTAGTTCTGATATTTCTACACGATTTTCTAAGAGAAACATATGCCTGCCCACATTCTTTATGACCATGGGAATAGATCTGGTATATCTCAGCACAGCTGTAGCTGTTGGATTGTTTGCAGGACCATCTCATGCCATATGTGAGCAGGTCTTAGGTCATCCATATGACCCCATAGTGAACAAACTCACCCTGTGGTCTCTTGCATTAATGTCTGCTCCAGCTGTCAGTAAAGCCTGCACAGTTCTTGTCTGTCCGTTCGAAGCTGCATTGCGGAGAGGGGTATATCTCTGCATAGGGAACATAGCAACTGTTAATATGATGCATGTCTATGTGCTCCTTCCTGTTTGCAAGGTTGATAGGGCTCCTAAGCTTGTGTACACAGGGAACATGAATAAATCTAGATCTCACATTAAACACGCATTACAAAAGTCCTCACATGACTCCAAAACAAACCCAGGACCGTTAAAGCTGGACCGACACAGATAAACTCTTGCCAAAATAATACAGCCTTTACTTGTGAGTGAAGCCTGTATAGTTCCTGTAACTTAAGCGGGTTATCTGATGGTCAGGACAACATATGGACGCGTCATCGCCATTATCATTTTCTGCGCCTTGTGGGTCAATCACAAACTGACAAGACATGGACAGTATGACAGACTCAAGTAAACAGGAAAGTTACCATGTAGGCTCGTGGGTCGACTCTTGCTCCAGCTGTGAGTAAAGCTTGTACAATTCCAGTGTGGCCGTTCGAAGATGCATTATGAAGGGCGGTACATTTGGAGGTCTGTACAGATACAAGAGCAGGCGAGTTGAGATGTAAAATGTATACCATGACCTTCTCACATTGTTTAAGCCACGGATTCAAGTTGTTTAATGCTCTTTTTCTTCAATCAAGTTCGACGAGTCTGATGTTACCATCACGAAGATGAAGAGCGGTTCATAGTGATAAGAACTGTAGCCTGTGTTTACACAATCTCTCGCTGGCTGGGGTTAATGACCCCCTCCCCGAGCGGCGGCTATGGGTCTACCGAAAGTGCGAAAAGGAACGAAAAGGAACGAAAGGGAACGAAAAGGAACGAAAGGGAACGAAAGGGAACGAAAAGGAACGAAAAGAAGCGAAAAGGAACGAAAAGGAACGAAAACGAAAGTACCGAAAGTACGAAAAGGAACGAAAAGGAACGAAAAGGAACGAAAAGAAACAAACGTTCCTGCTAAATTATTCTCTGAAGATCAGAGAAATACAATGTAACATTTCTGAGATAACAAAGTAAGGACTAAAATTCAGTTACTGGTGGGTGATGGATAAAGATCGATTAATATACATTTTCAGAATGAGGCAAGATTGTAGCCTTGTTGTTGTATTTGGGTGTCTTCTGTTCTCCTAAGATGGGAGCGCCGCATGCAAATGACCTGCGATTGTTTACGTCTAATAGAAGTCCGGTCAGGAAGGATATGCTAATAAACTGCTGCCCCACGAGCATGACAGATCCCTTCAACAGGGCCCACAACATGGCTTTCTGGAGACTGGAGACATATCTTCTTGCTCGTTCACGACAAAAGAAAAGCTGTGAAAGGATAGACATGTATACATTGTACCAAGGAGTTTTCTTCACGTTGTACCATGAGTGTTAATCATTTTGCGGGAAGAAATGGCCAACGTGAGGAATCGTTCCTTTTCGCACTTTCCGTACTTTCCTTTTCGTTCCTTTTAGTTCCTTTTCGTTCCTTTTCGTTCCTTTTCGTTCCCTTTCGTTCCTTTTCGCTCCTTTTCGTTCCTTTTCGCACTTTCGGTACACCGGCGGCGGGTGTAGGGCCGGCCGCTAGGGGCGCGATTTTTGTCAGGCTAATAAGAACTGTATCATCATCTCTTCTCTCCAAGTCAGAAACATCAGGCTTGGGCAAGCTTGAGTTCACTGACTCTATTGCTTATTAAACTTAGATATAAACCTTTAAGAATTAGCACTGCAAAGGGATATGATGCAAAGATAAAACCAAAAAGGGGGCACTAAGAGTTGATTAAGTCCTTCATGACGTTGTAAGAACAACAAACAGACATGTTGACTCACGTTGTTACCATCATCAGCATTGACATTGACTCCCTCGGCTAGGAGCTGCTGAACTCTGACCTCGTCACCTCGCTCAGCGGCATATCTCAGCTCCTGTGGAACAGAATCACTCATGCAACATGAAACTTTTTGTATGTTCAGGTCTAATACTGTATTTTTTTTTAAATTCAACGGTTCAGTTGGTGGAAGTCAATGTGTAGATGTTGGCACATCGACGCACCAAATCCGTAGTGTGTTTTTGGCACACAGTTAGACAGATTAGCCGAAGAGGCTCGGTGGGCGTCACTCCACCGTCATGGAAAGTCGTGTAAAGTGTCTTCCCCAAGGACACAACGTCGGGGGCAAGGTGGGAATCGAACTCGTAACCTTTCGATTCCGAGCCGAACGCTCTACCAGTTACGCCACGCCAACGCCACACGTCAACGCCATGCATTTAAAATGTTATTATGAGACAAGACTTTTCAGCAGCTCGAACTGCTGGTTGTTGAGTCTTTAGGGAGGAAATTTGCACATTCGGGAGGAAAGGACCTCTTCGCAGATCCCTTTGAATGCTGGGGGGCACTATGGGTAGACGGTCCAGAATGTATCAAAATGGAGATGTTGAAAGTATCCTCAACACGTCAGACCATTCACGATCCTATTCGAGTGTTATCATGTTGCAATAGAATTGTTAGCATTGTCTATGTGTTAATTTTTCAGCATCAAGCATGATTTAGAAGGTGATCTCAGGAAACACAGAGGTTACTTTTCAAAAGCATTTGCTGGAAGGCGTCTGTTGCACTTCCCTACATGGAGCAGTCGTGCGCTGTATTCATTTATTACCTCCATGAAATGTAATGGAGGTTATATTTTACCCAGCGTTTGTCTGTCTGTGTGTGTGTGTGTAAACAAGATAACTCAAGAACGGCTGGATGGATTGGTTTCATACTTGGTGTGTTGGTAGGGTGTGATGAAATCTGAGAATGATTAGATTTGGGCCACCTAGCGGCTCCCCTTGGTACTGCAGCGCAACTTCCGGTTTTGCTATCTCGGTGTTCTGAACATGGTATGGTCACGATTTTTGAGTATTAGATAGCTCTTGTGTCCAGGAAAAAATGACATAAGTTTGGGCCCCCTAGCGTCTAGTTTTGGGATAGCAGGGGCATTTTTGTCAAAAACGTCTGAAGACGATAACTCAAGAAGGAAACTACGGATTTGTATGATTTTTGGTATGTAAGTACCTTAGACAATGTTGTACAAGGTAAGATACTAATTATGCAAAATAGGAATGTATTTGCATAATTAATGAGAGCATTCTATCATAGCTGTTTTTCCAACGTATCTCTTGTCCCGGACGTGATATGGTCGAGATATTTGGGTGGTAGAAAGCTTGTAGCGTCATGACAAAGTGGGGCAGCCCCCTAACCTTTAATTGTGGAACTGCAGGGGCGTTTTTGTCAAGACACACCAAAGAGGATAACTGCAGAAAGGAATGACGGATTGCCTGCATTTTAGGTATGCAGGTAGCTTGGGCAAAGATGTTAAGAATGATATGCATATTATGTAAATGAGGGCCTTATTTGCATAATTAGTGAGAAAATTGTATAATTCCATTGTTTGCAATAACTGGACTTCAATAAATGTAACACTTGTTAATTATGATAGGTGGAATATAAGCAGATACCAAATATGGTAATGAGGAACTTATTTGCATAATTCATGTAAAAATTGCAAAACCGCTTTATGATCAATAATAGGAATTTTATAATTGTGACATGTGTACGTTAGTCAATGATGAACAACACCATGCATAAATTATATTAATGTGTTAATCAATTGCATGAAATTTACGAAAGCTCTAAATTTTCATGGAAGTATGAGGTCGCCGAACTCTAGTTACTGCTAACTTTAAAAGAATAGTTTCACCAACCTTTTCTTTCTCCTCCATGAGTTTTTGCCGTAATTTTGCTGATGCGCCAAACACGCCAATGCCTCGTGGCCAGATGCCGCCAATCCGCTACGACAGATTCAGTAGATTCTGAAGTAGATTGTCGTTCTCTATAAAAGGAAAAGGTAAAAGAAAAACGGTGATCCTCTATCGAGGATGTTGTTTTCTATTCAGATCAGTAGAGGTGCATGTGGCTTCAGTCCGACTCACATTTTCAGCCATTGTGAAGCTCAGCCGCTATGATTGAGCTATTTACAGAGTCACTATGTCATTTATCCACTATAAACAATTTAAAATTATACGATATAGACATTTCTTTCACTTCCCGAAATTGAATTGTACATCGTAACATTAATTAAGTATCATGAATCATGCGGTAGAGCTGGCAGGAGAATCTGCAGGTGTAAACATACAAGATTATTCCAGGTGTAAACATACAGGTGTTCAATGTTTACCCACGCCGTGCATAAAGCCACACAGGTATCTTGTGTCACTTGAGGTCAACGTATTCCTAGTGACGTCGTCAAGAATTAACGACAGCAGTAACGTCAAGTTCATAACTTCTCACCTGGTGTCACGACGCCCCCTCCTCAAACACACACCACTAGATACGCAGAAACGTTAAACAAGTAGTGCCCCGTCCGCCATTTTGATGCAAAGTCTAAAGGTCACAAGTGCCTTAGTTCAGTACAGGAACAAGTTATAAACAGCACTGTGTTTGCCCTTTTGACTTATTCTTATCTTTACAGTAACTTTAAACTAGATAAAAGAGATATGGGGGCATCCTGGAAGCGGTACAGGCGCCCCCTAGATGGATGTGGTCTCCGTTATTCCTCATATGCGGTGCCTTGACGTCAGAGAAGTAACAAGGTAGCCATGAAACAGCAGGCGTTTCGCATGGTCGCCCATGTGTACAGGTACACACGGGAGGGATTTGGGAGCGAACAATGCACTGGGATTGCGTTGGCTCAAATGCAACATGGCGGTCAAACTGACAAAAGTTTAACGGATGTACTGGAGAACACCTATACTGAGTTATGGAGGGTGGGGAGGTAGGTGCTTAATAAAGGGTTAATGCCCCGCCCCGAGGTGTATATGGTGAGATAATCCCTGGTCAGGTGCGATAACCACCGAATAAACCACCGAGTGAGCGTAGCGAACGAGGTGGTTTATGAGGTGGTTATCGCAGACCAGGGATTATCTCACCATATACACCGAGGATAAGGCGGGGCATTAACGTTATTATCATATAGCCTATCCAACTGACAGTTATTTCACACAAATTCCTTTATAACAAATAAACACTTTAATACATTACATAAAAATACATTTGCAATATATATATTGTACAATAGTGTCTATATATAATACAAACATTAAACTATTTCATCATCATCATTTAACTAATAATTTTAACTAATCATCTGTTTGTGAGATAGCATATCAGCATCAACATGTGGCTTATTTGCAATACAAACTACATGTATTAAGTGGAGTCCTGGTACACCCCATGCAGAGCCTTTTCACTTGGGCACGACAAAGTACGTATATATGAAGTGATTTAGGAAGGTACCGTTTTAATCACGTTAGAAAGCCATAATGAAAATGTGTAAAATCAGCATAATTCCTTTTCAAGTATCCCTATATTCCCCATGTGGAGCCCTAATTAACATAACCAATCAATCATAATATTTTGGACAGTTATGCATGGTTTACACACAAACAACAGTACAAAAAAAATTCATGACTGTCCCCTGTATAATGGTGCGGTCCAAAAAGTGGTCGGTTATTAGAATAACCGACCACTTTTGAGGTTACTGCCTGATAACCCATGGGAAATGGGGGCCTCTGATTGGCCAACTCCATCTGGCTATATGATAATATGTTATACTACATGAATTACAGAAGCATTTGTGTTGATGTCATAATTCTTGTGGTATTCCTACAGTCTATTAGCTCAATTTCTTGTCATCAATGGACAGACTGACCACTTAGCGAGAAACGGCACAGCACAACTCATCCATCCTGGGTGTAACATGAGAGTTAAACTTGTTAACACCGTCTGAAGTTTGCACAGAATCTGTAGAACACCTGTGGAGTGTTTCGGACGAGGGTAGGGGTGGGGGTGTTGGCTAAGAAGCACAGCGAGGCACAGACATGTACGCTCACAGAAAATATCTCACTTCGACATCAAATTTCTTTGATAAAACTGACGTCGAGCACAAGGTTACCCCTTTACAGGATCCTTAGGAGAGAATTACTGTTCAAGACTGAAATTTAAGATATTGTGTGATACGTGATTCTAAGTTTAAACTTTAAGGAGCTTTATTTAGGTAGGGAGTTTTGCTCCAGACTCGAGCTAAGAAGGAACCCCATGATCTATATACCAGCCTCACAAGACTTCTCTGACTTACCTTACGGTGTTCTTGGGAAGATTGCGAAGTTATGTTGGTCCGGAGAAACCGGCAAAAAAAGAAGTTCCTCTTTTACTTTTGAAACGGTGGCTGACTTCCGGGTAGGTCACGTGACGGCGACTCCCGGTAGCCTTTGTTATGCTAATCATAAGGCAGGTGTGCTGGAGCTGCAGTACCCAAAGCGGCGCCAGACGGCGCTCCATGCGTATAAGCTTCACTACAATGTGCACTGAAATATTGCAAAGGTATCGAATTCTGTTTAGTCTCCCTTTTAATTCACCCAAAGGGAGTGAAATACTGTTTTTGGCTTGCCTGTGTGTGTATGAGTGTTTTTGCAATTCTCAATACAAAAAAAATTAAATGTACCGACGCACAGATATCATTTACTCTAGCAAGTAGATAAATCTATAAACGTATAGAGGTATACACACAAACGAGCATTACCGAATATACTCAGTGATGCTATGTTTTGCCTTTTTAACTAAAAGAATTGTGAAGCAGTATGGGTAAAGGGGTTAGGTCTATCCACCTGATTCCTTGTTGCCATGACAACAGAAAAAGGTGTTTGGTGCAATTCTTAAATGATGACACTGAAAGTGCTGACAAGGTAAAAGTTCAAATATATTCACCCTGAATACTGACTGAAGACTGAATACAACAGTACGGTGCTTAAATGTTGCTTAAATGCATGCAAATACCGGTATGTACACTATATGGGCTGACGTTAAAGTAGTCACTGTGCTATTAATGTAATATCTAAGTACCCTCAAATACATGTATTCTGTAAAGAAACAAAGTAAGAGTACACAAATGGAATCTTTATGCATTTGCATGTAAAGGTAATGTAAAAGTAGTATTCAAGCACCGTAAATATAACATAAAGAAATTTGTTTACTATTGCTAGTCTTCATGTACTGCTAAAATGGTACCTTTGCGCATGCTTTATTAAGAGTGCTTTAGCAGTGTATTTCATGTGCATAGTTCATGTGGAAAAACCTATAATACTATAAATATGTACATCAAACTATTTGGCAGTGCTAACCAGGGCTGATAAAGTTACTTCGATAGTGAGCATCAAATTGAATGGAATGGAAACAAATCACACTATCTTCATTAAAATGTGGCAAATACCAATTATAATACTGTCAAAAAGAAATACATAAAATGTGTAAAATGTTTACTTAAACTATACCATTAAGAAATAAACATCATAAAGTGTAAATGTCATCTCACTTACTCTATCAACAAGACAGTGCATAGAATTTGAAGAAAAAACTGTCTACACTAGATACCATATGTTGTAAATTTACAATACCACTATAATTAAATCCATTGTTTTTACAGAGTGAAAAATTCACCTGAGCTGGAAGCTGCAAGGATCAACATGAATACAGAGTCTGAGTGAAAGTCTAAGCTAAACAGTGCATAGAATTCAAAGAAAATATGGAAGGAATACGTAAACAAGGGACATGTAACTAATTTTCCATACTATAAATAATGCAAGAATGATATTCCTTTATACTAATTCAGCTAAACACATCCAGTTTCTAAATCTCTATCATCACACCAGACCTAAAATTGGACAAAAATTACATGAAATGTCCTTTTATATCATTTACAGTAGCCAGTCAGAAAACTGATGTCTCATGATTGACACATACTTGTAGCCAATCAGAAAGCTGATATCTCATGATTGACACATACTTGTAGCCAATCAGAAAGCTGATATATCATGATTGACACATACTTGTAGCCAATCAGAAAGCTGATGTCTCATGATTGACACATACTTTCAGCCAATCAGAAACATGCTGATTGACATATATCTACAAGGTATAAAAAAGCACATCGCAATAATAGTGAGAAACTTATTTCTATATTTACCCAAGTTTTGATGATGTAAAAAAGGTCACCCTGTCACCTCATAAATATATTCTCCTTTCGTCCATGATGATATAATTAAGAAAATAGATTATTATAAAAACTACTTTAATTCTAAATCTGTGCTTCTTGCACCAGGCAGATGCCAGTAAAATCCTTTCAAATTTGTATTTACAACAATATATTTACACCAGACCCATCTAAACTTTTCTTTTACAGTTTTCAAATTTCTTACCAAGTCATGTTTCTGTTTAAGTTATTGACATGTTTTGCATATATTTCATCACGTTAAAGCTACCCTCACTGTGCTATAGTTAATTTTGGTCTGTTGAGTCTTTTTTTTTTAAACATGAGTGATCATTTCAAAACATCTAACTTCTTCAAAGTTAACAATGGTGTGATGTTCCACATACTAGCCATAGTGGCCATAAAAAGTCAATGTGGTGTTTCTTTGATTTCAAAAGGATAATGTTAAACTGGATGATCAAAACTAAAACAGTGTCTGATGAAGGATATGGGAGAATTATTTTACGCAACCCTTTTGTACTTACTTCGCTTAGTAATACGTTTCAATGTCTCTCCAACACCTTCCTCACTGCTTCTGACTAGAGTTCTGCTTCTCGCCGCTATGTGGTGCTTTAGCCACGTTTGGGATTGTGTTCTTGCCGCAAAAGCGCCATCTCAATCGGCTAAATATAGTGGTGAGAAGCAGAACTCCAGTTAGAAGCTCTGAGGAAGGTGTCAGAGAGACATGGAAACATAAACAAAAGCGAGTACATTCTGGTTGTGTAAAACAATAATCCTATCATCAGCAATAAAAATGTCTCCAGGGGAGTCACACCACTGCCAGGAGAGGCCTGTCTTCATTTTCCAACAGGTCTGTCTCAGGGAGTCCCAGGATGTGCGACCCCCCGTTAGCCACGTGTCCATTCACTGCGTTGTTCCTGCGCTCATGATCGTCTGCTGCAGTGATCGTCTCCTCCTCATCATCATCATCATCCTCCTCTTGATTATCCTTATCATCCTTCCTGTTTCTCACCTGTGAAAGACATCATGCGGTAAGTGGAGAATAGAAGAGCAGCAATATAACAATAATCTTATGTTGATGAAAGTTAGAATATCCAGGAAATAAGATACACAATACAAAGGTTACTAAAGTATTCGATGGATTCAGTGGGGTCATGTTGCACAATCAGCAAGGTGTTCAATTCATAACCCAGAGGTTCTGGGTTCAAATCCGTTGATGTGCCACCGAACTTGTGCCCTTGGAAAATGCACTTTACACAACTTGCCTCACTTCACTCAAGTGAAAATGAGTACCTAGCTTCAGATAGGATGTTAAAGAAAATGAGTATCTTCCTTCAGATAGGACGTGAGTACCTTGGATAGGATGTTAAACGGAGGTCCTGTGTTTGAGGAGAGCCACACCTCGAGCACGTAGAAGAACCCACTACAAACGAAACCTAGAGTGAGAAGAGCTTGGTTTTACCTTCTCATCTGGTCCAATGGCGTTCTCCAGGCGCTGCCAGAAGTGCGGCCGCACGTTCTCATTGGTCCAGTCCAGGAAGGTTCGACCAATCAGCATGGTCGGTACCTTGCACTGGTCAATCTTCACCACAATCAGAACGTCCTTTCTCTGTAACAGAAAACCACATTCATCATTTGGAGGTTTGTTATACTAGGGTTGCACAAGTCCACCAGTCCGACTGTCCCAGGCAAGTGAAAGTGCAGATCGAGCATCATTCATGAGTGAGATTTTTACATACTTGTTACTTTTCCCTGTCATGGCATCAAGCATTGTTCAACACAGAAAAATGGAGCCAATAATAAAAGAATTCCATTGCTGGAAGTGAAAATGCTTAGAAAAATGTTCAAATTTGAGGCAAGTGAAAAGTTGCTTTGGGCATCAAATTGTTTATGTGCTTGCCTGATAGGACAAGTGAATTTTAGAAAACTTGTTAAACCCTGAATTACCCTTGTGAACTTTGTGTAATATTCATGTTACCTCTGTATGACTTTGGCCTCTGACCTATGACCCTTATGCGACCCTTGAATAAACCTAGTGTGACCCTTACCTCCAGGTACTTTCTGGCGCCGGCCATCTGCAGTTCAAAGCGCCCGAAGCCGCTCTTACGAAAGTTACTGGACAGGACAATGATGGTCTTCCTGCTCCGAAACACACCCTCCTTAATGTTGTCCACAATAAACACTCCTGGAGACAGAACATAGAGAACAAACATATCACCGAGTGAGCGAAGCGGAAGTTACAGAACAGCAAGATGATGGTTTTCCTGCTGTCGAACACACCCTCCTTAATACTATCCACAGTTAACACTCTTGCCGACCAAGAAATAAGGATTATTCACAGCTGGTTTAAGACCAGATTGGACATTGTCAATCATTCGAAGTACGGTTAAGTGTAGGAAGTACATCATGTGTATTAGAGTGAAAACTGGGATCCTACAGGCCCAAATGCCTCTTCCCAAAGACAGTTCAGGTATTATTGAAATTGGCAAGGTGGACTCATGGTTCATTTTGTTAACTTACAGTCTAGAGGCTCTAAATTTGATGAAACAAGACTTGAGAAGACACGTCTTGCCAGGTGTAGAGTCCTTGAAATCAACGCACAAGAAAAGGAGAAAATAACTTGGCACAGTATCTAAATATGAATAATATACAATTATAGACTTCTGTGATAAGAAAGTATCAAGGACCTAGTGACAAGCTTAAAGACATCAGAAGACATCTTACCAGGTGTGAAATCCTTGAAGTCAGCGCACAAGGAAAGGAGAAAATAATCCGTTACAGCATCTAAACAATCATAGACTTCTGTGATAAGAAAGTATCAAGGACCCAGTTGACAATCTTTAAGACGTCTTACCCGGTGTGAAATCCTTGAAGTCCACGCACACCTCATACCCTCGGCAGGTGAGCTCCTTAAGGAGGATGTCCTTGGCGAAGGCCAAGTCCTTGCTGCTGTAGGAGATGAAGATGTCGTACTTCGGGAGCTCGTTCTCGTAAGGAACTGTGGGTAGGAGAAAACAATCTTGTAAGTCCTAGGGAAAAAAATTGTGTTTCCTGTTACTTTTTGGGGGGTAATTTTTTTTAGGCTGGCCCAAACTCTAATGTGATACATATACAATATAGTTGAACAAAGTAAACTGAAATGCATGAGGACACTTTCAATGTCAAACTTTAACTTTAACTTAATAGATACATTTGTCCTTCAATAGATAGGACAAGCAGTGTTTTTACTTCAATAGGAAGCAGGCTGAATAAAGTGGAAACTATGTGACTCCACTGCCCATCCACCCAAAAAAGTCTAGGGTCGGCAGGTTTTCATGTATTCTCTCAGCAGACTCCAAACTCAAAACCTAAAAGTGAAAATGTGAAAATTATAATGTTCTGTCTTCTGCCTGCCTGCCTACACTCCCTTTTTTTAAACTAAAAACTAAAAACCACCACAAACACACCATTTGCTCCCGATCAGGAAATTAAATCAACTCAATTTTACATGGATTTACAGTACATTGTATTTGAATACCTGAGACATTCAGTTAGAAAAAAAAACAATGTTCATCCAGTTTTGGAGAACCTACTGTTGTACTCAGCATCAGGGTCAGGTTTGTCCCACCCAAGGTCAGGGTCGTACTTTTTTCTCCGCCGAACAACCAATCCTGTCACCATGACAACCATCGCAACCACGCCCGCAGCTGCAACTCCCAGGGACACCGCTAGGGGCAGACCTGAGGGAAACAACAACAAACAAAATGGTTAAATTTCACATGGGAAATAATCTACTAGAATACACATGCATTTGTGCTTCCAGAATACTTCTGTCTAAAACCATGCTTATTTCAATAAGTACATGTCTTTCATAGAGTGTTATAATGTGTTCTAGAGACTAAGAGAGTCATATTGTATTATATTTTTGTCCCATTGTGCCATAGCACCTGAAGCACATGAAGAAATATGAAAAGATTCTACTGTAACAGTTACTTTATGCCTGAAAAAGGACTAAAGGATTGGATACCAATTTAAGTGCTTTAGAGACAGACAACCATATATTTACAGTACTGTAGACCGACAATTCAGATATCACCTGTCACCTTCCTCAGGGCAAGAATGTCCGCTCTACTTCTCACTGCAGCTATATGTAGGTATTGCTGCGCTAGAACTATCCACCAAAGATGCCCTTAATGTGC
>NC_049996.1:16415249-16423075 GCF_000003815.2 Branchiostoma floridae | reverse complement strand
ACATTTGTTTCGACCCATGTGAAACTTTACCAAGGACGCATAACGTTACAAAAGGACACCCCGAAACTTTGGGAAGGGAGGTGGACAAACTTACAGGATATCCTGTGCTACATTTAATGAACTTCCGTCCATTCTTTTCACTCATCTCCAAAATATACACGGTCATCGCTTGCCAGAATGTTTCCAGTACTCTCCAAGCAGAGGTTCGGCTCCGGTTGTGTTTTTTGTTTGTGCGTGTATGTTTTTAGTGTTTTGAGCATTTTATGGGGTTATCTATTTTGTACCGTCTTCTTTGATATGTCTCGCGGCGAAACAAGAGGTTATGCCGAACAAGAGGTTACTTTTTTCTCTGCAGCCCAAAGAGTCCAGAACGAGACTATTCAAGTTCCTACCAGTAGCGAGGTTAAGTTGTCCCAGACGCAGCTTAACCCTTCTTGTTAATCTCATGATCATCTGATGCCGCGCCGCGTGCCTGCGAAGCTGGTGTGTTACGCCGAAGGGCGGTTATACTGGCTATATAGATACAGATACAGATCTTTCCCAGTAGCCCAAGGAGCCTAGAACGAGGCTATCTAGTCCCAGATGCAGGTTAACCCTCCTTGTTAATCCCATTTTCTCCAGCAGCCTAAGGAGCCCAGGACGAGGCTATCTAAGTTCTTATAGTTGCAGAGTAGCCAGGTTAAGTTGTCCCAGATACAGACTAACCCTTCTTGTTAATCTCATCTTTCCCAGCATCTCAAGAAGCCTAGAACGAGACTATTTAAGTTCTTACAGTAGCAGAGTAGCCAGGTTAAGTTGTCCCAGATGCAGGTTAGCCCTTCTTGTCTCCAGCAGCCCAAGGAGCCTAGAACGAGGCTATCTAAGTTTTAACAGTCGCAGAGTAGCCAGGTTAAGTTGTCCCAGATTCTGGGTAACCTAGTAGACTCTCCAAGCAGAGGTTAGGCTCCGACTGTTTTTTGATGATTTTTCGGGCATTTTTATAGGGCTTTCCACTTTGTACCCTTTTCTTGATGTCTCGGGCAACCCTCCTTGTTAATCTCATCTTTCCCAGCAACCCAAGGAGTCTAGAACGAGACTATTTAAGTCCTTACAGTAGCAGAGTACGTCAGGTTAAGTTGTCCCAGATGCAGGTTAACCCTTCTTGTTAATCTCATCTTTCTCAGCAACCCAAGGAGCCTAGAACGAGACTATCTAAGTTCTAACAGTGGCAGAGTAGCCAGGTTAAGTTGTTCCAGACGCAGGTTAACCCTCCTTGTCTCCAGCAGCCTAAAAAGCCTAGAAGGAGGCTATCTAAGTTCTTACAGTAGCAGAGTAGGGCATGTTAAGTTGTCCCAGATGCAGGTTAACACTTCTTGTTAATCTCATCTTTCTCAGCAACCCAAGGAGCCTAGAACGAGACTATCTAAGTTCTAACAGTGGCAGAGTAGCCAGGTTAAGTTGTTCCAGACGCAGGTTAACCCTCCTTGTCTCCAGCAGCCCAAGACGCCTAGAACGAGACTATATAAGTTCTAACAGTAGCATAGAAAGCGAGGTTAAGTTGTCCCAGATGCAAGTTAACCCTTCTTGTTAATCTCATCTTTCCCAGCAGCCCAAGGAGCCTAGAAGGAGGCTATGTAAGTTCCAACAGTAGCAGAG
Organism: Branchiostoma floridae; assembly: GCF_000003815.2. Taxonomy (NCBI): domain Eukaryota; kingdom Metazoa; phylum Chordata; class Leptocardii; order Amphioxiformes; family Branchiostomatidae; genus Branchiostoma; species Branchiostoma floridae. The sequence goes on along the minus strand of NC_049996.1, from coordinate 16,421,440 downwards.
TAGGCAGGTTAAGTTGTCCCAGATGCAGGTTAACCCTCCTTGTTAATCTCATCTTTCCCAGCAACCCAAGGAGCCTAGAAAGAGACTACCTAAGTCCTTACAGTTGCAGAGTAAGTCAGGTTAAGTTGTCCCAGATGCAGGTTAACCCTCCTTGTCTCCATCAGCCCAAGAAGCCTAGAAGGAGACTATCTAAGTTCTTACAGTAGCAGAGTCTGCAGGTTAAGTTGTCCAAGATGCTGGTTAACTCTTCGTATTAATCTCATTTTCTGCAGCATCCCAAGAAGCCTAGAAGGAGACTACCTAAGTCCTTACAGTTGCAGAGTAAGTCAGGTTAAGTTGTCCCAGATGCAGGTTAACCCTCCTTGTCTCCATCAGCCCAAGAAGCCTAGAAGGAGACTATCTAAGTTCTTACAGTAGCAGAGTCTGCAGGTTAAGTTGTCCAAGATGCTGGTTAACTCTTCGTATTAATCTCATTTTCTGCAGCATCCCAAGAAGCCTAGAAGGAGACTACCTAAGTCCTTACAGTTGCAGAGTAAGTCAGGTTAAGTTGTCCCAGATGCAGGTTAACCCTCCTTGTCTCCATCAGCCCAAGAAGCCTAGAAGGAGACTACCTAAGTCCTTACAGTTGCAGAGTAAGTCAGGTTAAGTTGTCCCAGATGCAGGTTAACCCTCCTTGTCTCCATCAGCCCAAGAAGCCTAGAAGGAGACTATCTAAGTTCTTACAGTAGCAGAGTCTGCAGGTTAAGTTGTCCAAGATGCTGGTTAACTCTTCGTATTAATCTCATTTTCTGCAGCATCCCAAGAAGCCTAGAAGGAGACTACCTAAGTCCTTACAGTTGCAGAGTAAGTCAGGTTAAGTTGTCCCAGATGCAGGTTAACCCTCCTTAACTCCAGCAGCCCAAGAAGCCTAGGACGAGACTATCTAAGTTCTAACAGTGGCAGAGTAGCCATGTTAAGCTGTCCCAGGCACATGTTAACCCTCCTTGTTAATCTCATTTTCCTAGCAGCCGAAGGAGTCTTGGAAGGAGGCTATTCTGCGAGTTCTAACAGTAGCAGAGTAAGCCATGTTAAGTTGTCCCAGATGCAGGTCAACCCTTCTTGTTAATCTCATCTTTCCCAGCAACCCAAGGAGCCTAGAAGGAGACTACCTAAGTTCTTACAGTAGCAGAGTAAGGCAGGTTAAGTTGTTCCAGGCGCAGGTTAACCCTACTTGTTAATCTCATTTTGAGCATCTCAAGAAGTCTTGAAGGAGGCTATCTAAGTTCTTACAGTAGCAGAGTAAGTCAGGTTAAGTTGTCCCAGATGCAGGTTAACCTCCTTGTTAATCTCATTTAGTCTCCAGACCCTTGGAGAACCCACAGCCTTGGAAACGGTCCAACCCACTTCTCCAGACTCTCCAAGGTGACAGGGGGGCCTCTGTGGGGTTTCTTAAGTCTCTGGCTCGTTCCTTCTCAAGCCAGGCATCCCCAGACGGAACCCTCGCCGGCCGGTGTCAGCTGGAACCTACCGTGGAGTTGCCGGACTCTCTTCGGGACAGGACGAGCTTTCCGCCGAGCGGGTAAACTTTGGCAGCCGGTAGTAGTTTTACGCGGTAGGAGTTTGTGAATTGGTCATTGCCAGCTGCAGCGATGTTCGCCTTCTTCAGTTTCCTCCTTGTCGGCTGCACCTTGTGTCTTCAAGTTTCCGCCCAGCAAGGTCAGGTTCACTTTGTCTTCCTCTGATGTCTTAAGACAAGTTGGGCCGAATCGCTATGATACTTTACAGTATACGTATATAGGCGCTATGATTATATAATACTTCTTCTTGGATCTGCATTCACTTGAGATAAGCAGGTTGATCATGACTTTTGATCTGACAGGGTCCATGGGTTGTTGAAAAGTTGTAGAAACTGTCTGAACAGGTTGAATAATTTGCAAGATTGGTTAGCTGGCTATAGAGTTACCAATTTGAGTGAAGACGCAACATATCATAATGTAGGTTCAGTTTTGCTTCATTCTCCTTGAAATGCCGTAAGGACCACAAGGTTCAGAGGATTGAGTGAGAGTTCCCTTGAATCTGCATCCACGAGTCATTGGCAGGATAAGTTCAACTTCTTCCAAAATCTTAGATACCGAAGTTCAAACGACTGATCAAGAAGCCAGATTACATCTATTTTCTGACTTAATTATTGATCGGCTGGCTTTCACATCATCAACACAGTGTAGGCATCAATATAACGTCCGCACTCTGAGAGCTATGTCACTGATTGTTTGTGAGATATTTTCAAACAGCTCCCTGTCTACTCTTTTTACAAACTCTTGCCCATTAATTTTCTAATTTGCTCAGTGCAAGGCCACATTAATTTGCAATTAAGATTGTTTTCAACCATTTCTTGGCAACGAAGGCTCACCATGTATTAGCATGTCTTCTCCCTAGTACCTGATCAGAAACACCAAGTATAGGCTCTGTCTGTTTTGTTTGGCAACTTTCTTCCGATGTGTTTAAGCTCCGCGGGACCAAGTTTGCCCTTTCATAGCTGCCAGTAGTAACAGACAGGTTACTGTTACTTGTAACAAGTTTTCACACAGACGGTGTATTTCAGAGGCAACTTCTTCATTAGACTCACTACCTGATCTTTCTCTTCCGACCTGAGTAGTGTTTGTTTCCTGATTTTCTGTCGATGTTTTTCTGCGCTCTGAGAAGTCTGAAACTAAAAATACAATTCAATCTCTAAAACTAGATAAAATGGCCGTTTATTTTAATCCAGTTGTAGAGATTGAAATGTATTTGAATATCGTTTACCTTGATGTCTAACCTTCATAAACGTAACGGGCATTTTGTTTGAGAGAATCTCAATTTTAGACATATCATGGATTTCTGTGTCTATGTTCTGTAGCCGGGGCTTCAGTTGACTTGCTACCTGATCTTTTTCTTCCTACCTGTGCCCGCTAGTGTTTTTTTTCCTAGTTGACAATCATCTGTCGATGTTTTGAAACTCTCAGAGATTCGAAGCAAGTCATTTCAATACTAAACATATTGTGGATTTCTGTGATCTGTATCCGGGGCTGCAGCTAACTTCTTACCTGATCTTTCTCAGATCTCTTCCGACCTTGTAGGATAGTAGGTTTCTTCCTTGTTCACTAATCTCCAAGTCCTGTTCGCGTTCCTGAAGAGCTTAGTGAACAAGGCTACAGATCATCTACAATATGTCTAAAAATTGAAATTCTCTCCAACAACGTAAGCATTATGTTAGCCGGGGCTTCAGCTGACTTGTCACCTGATCTTTCAGTTTTCTGACCTTGTAGGCTAGTAGGTTTCTTCCTTGTTCACTAATCTCCGATTTCCATTCGTGTTCCTGAAGAGATTGGTGAACAAGGCTACAGATCATCTACAATATGTTTAAAATTGAAATTCTCTCCAACAACGTTAGCATTCTGTTATCCGGGGCTTCAGCTAACTTATATAACCTGATCTTTCAGTCTTCCGACCTTGTAGACTAGTAGGTTTCTTCCTTGTTCACTAATCTCCGGATCCTGTTCGTGTTCCCCGACCCTGAAACTTTCAGACTAAACAGTAGACCGATATCAGGCTAGTAACAGAAGCCAGCTGCTGACACAAGGCTGACGTGACTGTTGGTAATGGTCATCAGGTTCAGGAATGTTAATTCTGACTTCTGTTTCAGGTTTACACCAATGAAGGCCACAAGAGTCCAATATCATGGTTCTTCTCTTGTTTTCTGATAAAATGAGAACAGCACATTAAATGTGGAACAACCACCAAACTCTGACATTGTGACATTATCATAACTGTTGTCTCAAGTTTTACCAGTGGTACCTATAGTAAAGTCTAAAATTAATTATTTGAATTATCTGTCTGGGGTCCATTACCAAGGCTGGGCAATATGCGAAAAGTCTCAATTCTTCTAAGCGTCATTTATACATGTACAACGATCAGTCTTCACGCATAATGTTTCTTACCAACACAGATGCACTTTCATGCCAGGAGATTCATTGTGTGAAGCACTAAACTCGTGCATGTTATAATTAAAGGCCGCCAGGGTCACGGATGTTTTGTTCTGACTTCTGTTTCAGGTTTGCACCAATTAGGCCACACCAGTTCAATGTTGCGGTTCTCGTATTCACGGCTCCATTTCTTTTCCGATGTAAGAAAAAAGTGGCAACGTGAATCAGCCCCCAACGGCCACATGTTAGCACCAACATTTGTCTAGGGTTGTGATAAGATAAACTAAAATTCGCGTTTGAATCATGAACCAGTCTTGTATGTTAGGTTTGTTGAGCTGGACCTTGTTAAGATGGGCTGCAGTTGGGAGGGGGTCAGCAGACAATACCGAACAAAAACCAGTGAAAGTCAGTAACCGCCCGTCTGTGTGAGCAGATGATGATGAGGATGATGATGTTAAGTATGTGCACTTGGTTCTTGTGGTGTTATATGGATGACCACAAAATGTTAGTTTTATTTCCTCTCTTATCATGCTCCACCGATCTCCCATGAAAATCCCTCAACCAAGGGTTTATTTTGATGTGGCCTAAAGCTGGCCTTCACAGGGACAAGTTTGTCTGTTCTTTGAGACTACTTACAGAGATCCCCGACAGAATCCAGGGTTTCCAAGTTCAAGCTCGTAATAGAAAACTCGGTAGCCGAGGTCTCACCCTTGCGAAACGTCTAGAGACATGCTTCTTATCCTGGTGACTTAAATAGGTGGCTAAGACGTCCTGATTGCCTCTTAAAGACGTCTGGAGACTTGCTCCTTATCCTGACGACTTAAGTAGGTGGCTAAGACGTTCTGATTGTCTTAAAGACGTCTGGAGACATGCTCCCCGTCCCGAAGTGGCTCTAAGACGTCCTGACTACTTAAGACGGTAGCTTAAGACTTGTGCCAGACCCGCTGTATCTGGTATGGTAATTGTCCTTCTGTCAAAGGGTATCTTTGCAGAAATGTTCGAATTCAAATGCGATCAAAATTCCAGCGTTTTGTGTTATAAAGAATGGGTTGAACTGCTAGCCAAAATGCTTACAGTAACTATTGTTAAAAGATTAAAAGTTTACTGTTTCCCCTAGGCACCAACGAAACCGTTGCCGTGACGACCGTTGCCATGACGATCGTTGCCGTCACTGCGGGCACCGACAGAGAGGTGCCCCTTGGGGCAGAGTCGGTGGTTCTGCCCTGTCGGTACACGGGGCGGGAAGGGGCGCCCCCTAGCGTGAGATGGTGGAAGGAACCAGAAACGCCAGGCCAGCCGAGAACGGAGGTTTATGACGTCACAAACGACTTGGCACACGATGGGTGAGTCCTTTTTGTTAGAACGTCTAAGAAATCAGTTTATCTTTGCCGCTGTTCCAGGTGTTCTATGTGAGCGGGGGGCCATGGTGACGAGTCTATGCTTGATGGTAACCATGGTGATTCTAGTGTTCTGTGTGTGTTGGCAACCATTAATATATAAAAAATTGATACCCTTCCAGGTGTTCTATTTAAGATGGTAATGATGGTGACCGTTCTAGGTGATATTAATCATGGTGTTCATTCTTAGGTGTTATATGAGAGATGGTGACCATGGTGACCATTCTGTGTGTGTTGGTAGCCATGGTGTGATGGTTGAGAATGTGCTGGTAACCAGCAACCATTCTAGGTGTTCTATGAGAGATGGTGACCATGGTGACCATTCTATGTGTGTTGGTAGCCAATGTGTGATGGATCTAGGTGTGACGGTAACAGCAGTGACTGTTTTAGGTGTTCTATGTTACATGTTAACCATAAAGACCATTCTAGGATGGTAGTAACCATGGTGACCATATTCTAGGTACCTCGGTCGTGCAGAGGTTGTGGACCAGGCCTCCCTGCGGCTGCTGAAGGTGACCTTGGCGGATGCGGGGACGTTCGTCTGCACCGTGGAGGGGGACGGAGGCTACGCCGAGGGGTTCGTCAGGCTGGGGGTACAGGGTTCGTATGGAGTTTGTGAGAGCGCGCTTGTGAAATCTACATGTGTGTGAGTGTGTGTGTGTATGAGTGTTTGTGTGTGTGTATGTGTGTGTGTGAGACTGCGCGTGTGATACTGTGTGTGTGTGTGCGTATGTGTGTGCATGAGTGTGTGTGTGTGTTTTGTGTGTGTGTGTTGTGTTTGTGTGCAATTGTGTGTGTGTTTGTGTGTGTGTGTGTGCATGTGTGTGTGTGTGTGTGCATGTGTGTGTGTGTG
>NC_049996.1:16394411-16407017 GCF_000003815.2 Branchiostoma floridae | reverse complement strand
CTCTTGATGACATCGTTGTGATGTCATGCAGCTTTGCATAGATTATTATCAAAATAAGTACCATGAGGTACTTCCTTGAATAAAATCCACACTTATGAACTGCAGATATTATTGTCAGTACTCCTCAGCCACCCTAAGAGTCCTTTAATACATGCTGCAGTAGTAGTACTTGATAGTTAAGTATCCAGGATTTGATTGTACTGCTGCGTGGGTCACTGACACACAGGTGAGCAGCTGTTGACTAGTCTTCATACCGGGTTTCCAGCAGCGGTACAGTAGGTTCACGCTGGTTAGGCTGTACCTTACTACCAGAAATGTTTTTAATGAGTTTGTTTGTTTGTTTGTTTCTGTTTCCATGGCTGCAGGCTGCAGCCCCACCCCCAGGGATGTGCAGGGCCCGTACTACCTGCGGGGAGTGCCGCACCAGCGCGTGGTGTGTCGGGGCGGGCCCTATCTGCTGGTCAAGGGAACGGTCAGTAACAACAGTGGTACCTATAGTAACTATAGTGCCACAACAGTGTGTGGTGTGCCGGGGTGGGCCCTACCTGCTGGTCAAGGGAGCGGTTAGTACAACTGTAGCAAACAAAGATATGCACCTGAAAAAAAGCAAAGAATCACTCATACAAGAAAATATATATAAAACATCTATATATACTGCATATAGCTAATACTGTGTGAATAGATTGAACTATCCATATTCACTCATCACACCTGTCTGTCCTCCCCCCCCCCCCCTTCTAGGTGAGAGACTCCAGATGTTCTGCGGTTGCCAAGGCAACATTGGAGGTGTGGCAAGCCGACCCCGCTGGATGGTGAGTTCGACCTGGTGCCCATTGGTCATGAGAGTCATGTGACCAAGATAACAACTCGTTTACTCCAACAAGGTGGTTTCTATTATAGATACTCTAAGCAATATTTCCTCCCACAATGTAAAGCTCTTACCATGCTTTCCATCAATTCTCTGATCCTCTTCAAGTTGACATGACGGGATTGAAGACTACTAGTACATTGCGTGAGGCCTAGGAAAAAAAATTTTGTGTTTCCTGTTTTAGTCCTGAAAAAATTAGGGTCGGTAGGTAGGGGATATCTTTTTTTTTTTTGTACTTTTTTTTAGGCTAGCCAAAAATCTAGTGATACATATTACAATACAGTTGAACAAAGGAAACTGAAATGTATGAGGACACTTGTCTTTCAATGTCAAACTTTGATTTTGTGCACAATAGATACATTAATCCTTCATTAGATAGGACAAGTAGACTGTTTTTACTTCAATAGGAAGCAGGCTGAATAAAAATTCTAACTGGAAGCTATGTGACTCCACTGCCCACCCAAAAAAAAGTCTAGGGTCGGCAGGTTTTTCTAGGGAAGGTAGGGAAACAGGAAACACAACATTTTTTTTCCTAGGCCTGACCTGATTGGTCAGAGGTGGCCGGTAGTCTGTATCGGTTTCACGCAAATATAGATTAAGGGTGCTTCTTTGCCAACGGTTATGTTTCTGGTTTATTTGTTGAATTGCATGATAACTTGCATATTCAGAGCAATGAAGTTGAAGCCATCACTATTTTCAGAACTTCCCTCAAAACCTACACAAGATTGTTACGTATTAACTCCCCCCTTCCTCCTTTCCCAGCTACAAAATCAACCCCGACAGGCCCAGCTTCTGCCGCGGGAAGGTCCGGACGGACGCCCAGGGGAGGTTCAGCTTCCTGACCGTCAGACCGGGCAAGTACGGGTCGGGCTGGTGGCAGGCAAGGCCGGTACACGTGCACTTCAGGTACGTGCCTGGGTTATGTGGGTCGTTATGTGGGTTATGTGGGCCAGGCAAGCTTGTACGGGTCAGGCTGGTGGCAGGCAAGGCCGGTACACGTGCACTTCAGGTATGCACCTGGGTTATGTGGGTTACCATCTGGGTTGGAGTAGGTAATTATGTGGGTTATGTGGACCAGGCAAGCTTGTATGGGTCGGGCTGGTGCGCCCGGTACACGTGCACTTCAGGTACGCACAAGCTGGGTTATTCAGGTTATGTGGGTTATCATCTTGGTTAGAGTGGGTAATTATATATGTGGGTTATGTGGGCCAGGCAAGCTTGTATGGGTCTGGCTGGTGGCTGATGTGCCCTGTACATGTGCACTTCAGGTATGCACCTGGCTTTGCATGGGTTACTAATTGGGTCATGCATGTGGGTTAGTGTGGGGGTTACATGGACTACTATGTGGGTTAGTGTGGCGGTCTCGGATTGCATAGCAAGAAATCTATCCCTCCCTCCCTCTTTCAGAGTGACCGCCCCACGTCGGCGGACCCTTGTGACTCAGATGTACTTCTCCGATAACCTGGGTGAAAAAGACCCGTGTAAGTTCTGTGGGTCAGACAACCCCAGCCAGCTGACAAAGCCGAGGCCCCCTAGCGGCAACGAGAAGAACTACAAAGTGGGGGGAACTCGGTACAGAATCCAGGAGGTCACAGAGTGGGACATCGTTCTGAACTGAAACCAAAGTTCATAACTAATGTCATATTTTTATGTTTAATTTAATTTTTTATTTACAGTTTTAATTTAAGTATGTTGATGAAGGTTATTAGACATCTGGGCGCATAATACAAAATAGTATCAGTATTGTATTGATCGTGAAGAAGGTGACTGGTTGAGTTGAGTTTATTGGGATGCCATTTAGCTCAAGATTGAGTTAATCTTCCAGTCTCGTAGAATTATACAATGTATACAGATACAAAAACAGATTGTTGAAAATTTGATCCGTGCATACCTTTGTGTTGGAAGAAGGTTTTGCATTGTACTATGGATACAAAATAGTTTAACAGGTAGATAAAAGACGTTTAATTTCTTGTGTAAATTGCCAAACGTTTTCAAAAGTTCAATGTTATGCCAATGAATTGTCAATTGTTGTGCAATTCAGCCATATTTGGCTGCAAAACAATTTGAATAAACTGGTCAGTAAAATGTCTTGATTGGGTTCCTGAAGGAATTATGTTAAGAGTAAGATTGTAAAGTTTATTTCCGTACCTGCCTTGTGCACACCTTATTTGGTAAGGGAGGTAGGCTGCATCTGATGTCCCTTTATAGCATTACATGTAGGTAAGCCGAAAACAGCATCAGTATCAACATAATTCTCTGCACCAGTTTGTCACCATGGTTACCATCACCACGGTTACCGAGGTCCATCTTGGCAAGATCTGGAGCCTGAGTCAGAATGTTTCCAAGACATACAATGGATTAAGTGAGAATATTAATGTTAATTGATATTAATGATGATGATTAATGTCACTCTCTGCAAATTACAGATATTGTTATGGACTTATGATGAATATTTGTGGTGTCATGCCCATCACTTAAGCTTGCAATTTTCGACATTTTGTGAGATGGACGAGAACAATCTTTAATATAATTCTGTAATATTATGTCTTCTGGCCTTTACTATTGCCTCGATTAGTCTACATTTCATCTGCAGGCATCCTAAGACCTCAGGTATTCAACACTAGCGACAACTCAGTTGCCCCCCTCCCCAAAAATTTTATGCATACCATCTTCAGTCGAGCAAGACAGCGCCTTCTAACTTTGTCCGCCTCAGAGTCTGTCCGAATTCCACGTCAAAGTCAACTTCATCAAAACAGGTCCCATTTTCACCCGCAATCTCAGCTCAAAACGTGTAGAACAGAGCGAGATATCGCCGCGAAACCTGGCCTGGGTTTCGTGACTTTCGTCGAACTACAGGTTAGAGGTCAATACATAGTGAAAGATATATGGGCTTGCACTTTAGATATGGATCGGTAGAGGCCGCTGCTGCATGGTGTGAAAACACGTAACACCAAGTACAAGTACACGGTCTAGCAGCGCCCTCCAGCGGCGTGAATATGAAGCACATGTTTTCGCCTTACCATAAATAAGTGTCATTTGGTCCGTTTTGTGCGTGTTATTAAGGCTATGGTGATATGATTGGTCCCTAAATGACCTCAAAGGCTGTTCATACTGTGATCCTTGGTTAGCAATTGGCCCGAAATGCGTTCGTTTCACAATGGAAAGTTTGTCAGACGATGCACGCCCTCCCCACCTGCCTTGACGACAACAACGTTGATGCGATAGTCCAAGCAGCATAACACTTTTATTTCAACAACTGCAACAACTTGACAGCTGCGAGTGTTGAACAAAGTGCAAGATCCAACATGGATAAAAAGCCCTAAAGGTCGTTGACCTCGGTGATCTTCGGTCTGACTAGCCCCCCTCCCCACAGAAGTGTGTTTTTGTCTCCATCTCGCAAATATAGCTTACAACAGGATCGGAAAAGCACATCAGTATGTGATTTCTTGTTGTACTAACTTATGTAACAATTCTGGATTACAGGTTTTGCCTGAAATTGCAAATAATCCATGTTTTGTACCCAAACTGCGTGTGTTGATCTTTCCCGCCAAAACTACACCACACCACAGCGGCCTCTAGCGATTTAGTTTCAAAGTGCAGCATCAAACACTGGCATGAAAAGCCCTAGAGGTCGTTGACCTTGGTCTGAATGCCCCCCTCCCCACAACTGTGTGTTTTTGTCTCCATGTAGCTCATAAAACTATTATACTGGCACTTAAGGGTGTAATTTCATTTTCTTTACAATGATCCTAGTCAACTATGATAACAGAAAACACTCAGAAACGAGATTTAATCCATGTCATAGTTGTTAACTGCGTGTGTTGATTATTCCCGCTAAAAGTTACTACGGAGCGATTTTTAGAACTTTCACGTCTGCTTATGGCCAATTCTCATTCATCACCGATCGGGGTTATTCTTAGCAACTATTAAACAGCAAAGGGGACATAAGAATGTTGTCAAAGTTTCCAAAATCAATGGCGAAGTCGTAACATATTCTGGACTGTAGTACTGATATAAACCGCTAGTAGATTATACGGCGCTTTTGATCCATGCGGTGCAGGCTAGAGGCTGCACTTTTTATCCTGCATAATAGGTGTCGCTTCTGCCATTCAAGCAAAGTTTTGACAACACCTTAATGACGTCAGAGTCTTGAACCTAGTTGTTTGTATAGTATTTTGTTACAGTTTCTACAGCTTTTTTTTCACCGGGGCAACTGTCTAGCTTGTTTTGTACATGCTGCGAGGCTGATTTTCAGAATAAAACTATTGAAACTATTGTCTAGCTATAGTGGTGCGAAGGCATTTCTGTTGAAAATTGATAGGAAACGCTTGCACATGCACATGGTGGGGAAAACAAACATGTTTATTTCTATTTTTGGGGTGGACCTACAAAAGGTGACTTACTAGACAAGGAACGTTTGTTTTACCATACCATCCACTGCTGTGGAAAGATATGACATAATAGATGAGTAAACAAATAGATACATTATTGCATGTCATACATCTAATGCATTATCCCGAAGCCCGATTCCGTACATGGTGCAGCTGCTGAACAACACTTAAATGTTATGGACTATGGACTATTTGGACATTCGAACAGCTACATTACTATTGTGTGCCACTCTATCAGGCAATTGTATTCTATTTATATGCTGAGTTTTAAACTAATTCTGTAATTAAGCTTTTAAACTATGTTGTTTTTTCAAAAGTGTGATCATGTTATATATGCACAAGCATAATTCAGGTAACTGAGGTTGCCTGCGAGGCCTTGTACATAGTGTATATGTTTCCTGAATAAACCAATCATCATTATCACAATATGTGTACATATTTACATGTTTGGTAGAAAATAAATTTATTGATATAGAAATATAGGTTTTGTTATCTTTTATTTTGAGTAATGAAGGAGCAGATGTTGTTAATGTTATACACTCCCTTCCTGTCTTGAGGGGATGTCTGTAGTATGCAGATTATGTATTTGAGACGAGCCCGTCATGTTTTAAAGAGATGGTGTTAAAAGTAGGTGTTGGTGATTTGAGACGCGTCCGTTCTGTTTTGAGGAGATGTTGGTAGCAGTAGCTGCTGAATATTTGCGACCCTCCCGTCCTGTTTTGAGATGTCGGTAGTTTCTATATTTTATATGATATTCTTTGAGCCGAACCCTTCCAGTTATGCCATGATGCTGGCGGCTGAAACATACAGATTTTGGCAGCTGTAGTTGTTACATCTTGGAGGCGAGCCCTTCCTGTTTTGAGGAGCCATGTTGCTGGAGGCTGAAACATAGGAATATTGGTAGCAGTAATTATTACTTGTTTTAGACGAGCCCTTCCTATTTTGAGGGCCCATGGCGAATTGTTGACATGGAGATTCAAAGACATTAAAGATTTCGGTAGCATTACTTATTAGTTATATTACTTGTTTGAAACGCGTCCTTCCTGTTTAGACGAGTCAGCTGAAACGTTGAAATTTCGGTAGCAGTAGTTATTACTTGTTTGAGACGATCCCTTCCTGCTTTGAGGAGCCATGTTGTTGGCAGCTGAAACATGGAAGACGATTCAGACTTCTTAGACGCTCTGTACACGGAGGTCGCGCAGTCCTTAGAATGGAAGGAAACAAAAGCCTTGAAGAAGAGAGTGTCTTCTTTAGAACTTCAAGATCCCGTCTCGGACGACGACTTGGCCCAAGACATCTTCAAGAAGTTGGAGAAGGAGGGGCATTTCGGGAAGGGCAATCTGCAGTACCTTACGGACCTCCTGACTGACTTGGGACGGGCCGACTTAGGGGAGAAAGTGCAGGCGTCAGGTGGGTGAAAAGAGAAAGTGTTGTGGCAGGTGTAGTGAAGGGGAAAGTGTTGTAACAGGTGAGGTGAAAGGAAAAATGTTGTTGACAGGTGAGGTGAAATGGAACGTGTTGCGTCAGGTGTGGTTAATGGGATGAATATTACTATAGGGCAGGTGAGGTGAAATGGAAAGTGCTGCGACAGGTGTAGTAAAAGGGAAATTGATCTGGCAGGTGTAGTGAAAGAGATAGGCGTATAGATATTATTAGAGACGTAATATGAGTACCTGGTTTCTAGCTACTGTGCAAGAATAAATGGAGGAAGCTCTTCCTGCTAATTCCAAAGGGAGGTCAACGGAAGAAGCCAAGACATAAGTTCGTATGTAGTGGGGTGTTTGTGTCTGTGTTTGCAAGGAGGTTATAACCTTGATAATAAGAGTGATATAACCTCCTTGGTGTTTGTAAACATTTCACTGGCCTTTGCAGTTCTGTCTACAAATAAACCATTCAACCATTCAACATTGCATGAACATAAACATATCGGGTGATCATTTTCTCGGCCGAGAAATAAAACTAAAGGAACCGTTTTGTTTTGTTTTGTTGGGCTTAGTTCATGACACGACGAAGAAGAAATTCATGACAAATTGAACAGTTGGATGTACAACAACAACCGTAACCGTTTCCTGGGTAGGGCTATGTTCAGTACCAGCTGCGTTATGTCTGCATGTTAAACACATGTCAGTTTGGGCTTCCGGGCTTCCGAAGTGTAAACCTCTTAGCTAGTGTTTGGGTGGAAAGTCATAATAACATTTCTCACGGCAGCGACTCAAATGAGAGCCAAGAGTTTGATATCCAGCACCAAGAGACGGCGTCTTGCGAAATAATAGACGTAAGATAAGGACAACAACAACAACAATTCTCTATAACTGAGTGGAAAAGAATTACTCCAGAGTTAAAATATAGAGTGAATAGGTCGACTCATTCCCGTGAAAGCTACTTCCGAAGAAGATTTAAAGGGGAAATTTCGGCACTCGGCTCGGCGCACGTATGGCACTTCCGGGTTGGGGGAGAGCACTCACGGCATCGATTACGTCATGTATTTTCTTATTGTACAACATTGACCTTGATGCGGGGACGGTACGTTTATCGTGCTGGGGAAGGGCGGCGACACGTAACGGGTACCAGCGATTGTAATTTTGTTAGGAAAACCAACTCCACACTTCGAGTCGGTCCCCTGCGTGTTTCCATGTTCCATTACGATAAGACCGGAATGCCTTAAGGGTTGACTATGATAAGACGTTTATATATTCACCGGGGACGTCTTGGATATGTGTTTGGTCTAATGTATTTTTTTAACCTTAACCTCCTTGTTCAAACATTGTCATTTATTCTCTGTCTTTCAATCATTCATTAATTCTACCAGGTGCATTGTCTGATATCTTTGACGAAACTCCGACTTTTTGCGATGGACGTTTTTCTGTTGATATGAAGTCTCATGACTTCATCATCAGCCGCATAAGAGGCGTATTACTTTAACGACGACATGAAAACGGCAGAGCCTTGTAGCGAGGCTATAGCTGACTCCTGACATTTCTACAGTTATGTTGTGAATGGGAGAAATTCGGCGCCGCTGGCAACCGGGGGAGGGTCTTAAGAAGCGCAATACAAGGCATTTCAGATATTCTCCAAGGTTTCGGTTGGTGGGCTAACTGTGGTCGCAAGTCTTTCCTGTTGGAGTGTATTCTCCCAAGGAGAGCTGTATCCGCGTTGTAGAAACTTCATATCACCTGAGAGGATTTCGAGGACGGCGCGGGTTCGAAATTGCAGCATGCGTAGGAAAATACCTGAGGCAAACGAAAGTATCGCGGCCTTTGCTATTAGAATCCCCCCTCCCCCTTTACCGAAATCTCCGCTTGGAATAACTTGGGGATGCTTGGTTTCGCACTGCGTTATGAGTACGTAGTTGTGTGTGTATTTTCCCAAACTTTACGACATATGCTCCAACATTGCAGTTGAGTATACGTATTACATGTCGATTATGACGATGACAATGATAAAATAATAGACTATTTATTGACGCAACAAAATGTACCGGAACTTGTCTAACTTGTAAGAACAATATTCTGTGTATCTACCCATTCTTTTGTACTAGTGTGTGTATTTTGAGTGTTAACGTTATGTGTATTTGTGTTTTCAAATAACTCCATATTTGTCCGTATGTCGGTCATTTCTGCTGCCCATATTTGGCCGAGGACATGTCGGATGTAAGACATGTGCGGATAGATTACGTCACAGGAAAGTGAAAGTGATCTCTATCGATCCTGTACCAGTTAAACTCCCTGATGAGCTGCTCTTCCCCCAGTTGAACTTGAACTTCATCAGATTACCATAGATCTTCTCCGCGTGCAGTAATGGGTTTTACGAAATGTCATTTAGTCTATAAAAATGCATCATTCAGTTCTCGAGTAAAATGCTAGTACCAAAATCAAATTCGATGTGCATGTTCGGTCCAACTATTCAAAATTGAATTATGAACTGACCAGCTAAAGAAGATTGCCAATATGTCTATTAAAATGAATTCCATGAAATCAAATTAATTCGTACGTTCTCGTACAAATCGTGCTGGTAATGTCCAAGCAGATGTAGGGGCGGATGACTGTGTCGTTTGTACAGTGTACTACATGAGTGCAGGAATTCTTGTACATGTTACATGTAGCAAACCTACCAATTTTCCGTCCTAACATCTGCTTGGAGATTAACTCTCGCACAAGTTACAAGTTAGGAAGAATCGCGAACAACTTTTTTGAGAAAAAAAAAACATTCTGCGATGTCATAAATTCTGAATGATAACTCAATTTCCGGAAGAAATGTTCTTTGTAAGAATGAATGAAAGCCCATATTAGTCCATGTCTGTCGATGTTTTCCGGGAATTATCTCCATATTAGGTCATGTTGACCGTGAATCATTGCGTTACCATTGATCGCTAATGGCACTCCTGGAACGTGACCATCAATTAGTCTCTACCGGACTAAGTGCGCTGGGCTGGAGGGGGATATTATTTGCTACTAGTAGTCTCTACCAGACTCCGGCCTGGCAGAATAGTAATGGTAATTAATTTGGCCAAGTTAGGAATAAAAGTCTAGGAGTGAACTGACCGGCCGGGTGATAACTGGAAAGACTGACTGTGAGATCCTATGGCAACTTAGTTGTCTTTATTTGGCCAAATTCTGTCTGCTTGGAGACTGGGCTGTCTGAGGGAGAATATTTGCAAGGGGATCAGAGTTTGGCAGTGAAGGGTTCCATTTGTACGCACAGCCCTCGAGGATCAAATCTTGGACTGAAGTCAAAAACCGTCACGACCTCAATAGGGTCATATCATTCTAGCAGCGCAAGTCTTGACCCCCCCCCTCCACAGGTGCTTCTAGTAAGACACGGAAAATGTAATTCAAGTTCTGTGATTTATGAGGGTGAAATTTGGACAAGGTATCTTACGATTTGTAGAGGAGGAGCATAGTGAAGTTCCTTTAAGTCGTTTTTTTTTTGCACCGTCAGAAGTCAGAGAGGGAATGAAGGTCGAGAATGTGCCCTATAGTCTTTGAAAGTAGAAGAAGTGGAGATTACTCACGCTACTCTCCAAGCAGAGGTTAGGCTGCGACTGTTTTTGCCGTTTTTTTGCGTTTTTATCGGGATTTCTAATTTTGTGCTGTTTTCTGGATGTCTCGATAAAAACGCCTAAAAACGTTTTAAAAAACAGCCGCAGCCTAACCTCTGCTTGGATAGTATCCTCACGCCCTCAGATCATTGCTCACGCCCAGCTCGTTCCAGCCATTACCAAAACCGTGTCTAACAAAGCGGAAACAGCTGCACAGATAAAGCTCTAATCTCCAAGCAGATGCTAGGGTGGAAGCATCATAACGTTATCTGACGACCGCCGAGTACCGGGGTTTGCTGAAAGTGATGCAGACGACGCGCCAGTCGGAACTGGTGGCCGTCGTGGAGAATCCGTGCCGGCGTGGTGTGTTTGCCCATAAACATTTTCACGCTAGAACTTAAAACCCGAAAGTTGATCGTATGAAAAAGAAATTGAGCCAAGATCGTGAGCCAAGATATTGGCGGTGAAGCAGACGAAATTTTGTGACCGCATCCTCCTACGCACGGTCCCCAACCGGCTAATCGCCTATGTGGGGGTTTCGACACGACTGTGGTCCCTCTGCGTAGGAGACTGTGTACTATGTGACCGTAGTTGCCGAATGCATTTTTGTACTACGTATTTTCTAACTAATCGGTGTAAGAGCGCGTTCAGACTTCCCAACCCAAAATGGACCGAACTGCGTTGGCGTCACTGATAGCGGCCCACCTCTATGACATCTCTAAGGGACTTTCGGAGAGGCCTGGCCGTCAGAAAACGTGATCATCTCAACATCTGTTTGGAGATATGCCAGGCTCTATTAAAGCCCTACAGACTTCAGTGTTGTAAACACGAACAAGCTAAGCCCGGTCAGACGTGACGTCATAATAACACGTTCTCCCCGCGAAGGCTCCTGCTCCCTCCAAGACGTCTGGAGATAGAAGACGGTACCAGTTGTTTACGTCAAGGTCATTGTCGGATATTTTCTTTTCAAAATGAGAAGAGAGCTGGAAATTTAATGGTGAACAAAATTGACGTCCGTTTCGGCGACGTAATGTTCAGCTCTGCCCATGGAACCTTTGAAGATACCGTGTTTCTGCGAAGTGTTGCGTTCCTCCCTGATTGTCATTGTGCCTGGGCTAAAGTATCAATACGGGAACTAGTCAGAATTGCACTGAGGAAGGTGACAGACGGTCACCGAAACGTCGGCGAAAATAAAGCTGTGGTTGCGTTAAAAGTGTCTGTTTATTCATGGACGTACCAACCTGAAGATATGAAACTATTCACGGATAAAGTAAAGGTTACCATTTTTTCACCTTTCGGAAAGGGAACCATAATTAAAGGCATAAAACGCTATTATATAAAAAAAATTGAAACGAAGAAAGCTCTTCAGATGAGTTAAAAGACAACAGGAAGCTCAGGTTTGACCTTGAACGCCCGTGGGTGGTCTGAAGGTCAGTCCATAATGGCGACATGGGGAGATAACAGTGGATCAGGCGTTACAGTGGAGTGAGGGGATGTCGGGTAGTTAGGACAGGAGTGAGTCATGGACATGGGGATCGTCGCAAAGCTCAGCGTTTCTTTCTATCTTCTTCGTCCTTCAGTCGTTATGTCGTCACTACGTGCTCCAATTTTCTTCTTCTGTGGGGGTTGAAGTGAGTTTGTGGGGGTTGAAGTGAGTAGTTTGTGGGGGTTGAAGTGAGTGTGGGGGTTGAAGTGAGTTTGTGGGGGTTGAAGTGATCTCAGTGTTGCGTGGCAACCACTAGCCTTGAAATGAAAGCAGCCTACCCCTTCCGTCACCAGTGTTACCATATAAGACATTTCATATCGTGTGAATCGGGAATACAGGGCACGGCTCAGTTTATGCATCATTCTCACTAACAAAAACATGCTTGCCCAGAACACAGCAGACATTTGGGAAGGTATACAATCTAAACATTAGAATTAGAAAGAAAAAAAAATTATTTTCAAGATATGCCTCAGCCATGGTTAGGGCATACCTTTAGTTTTACACTGAAATCTCTGAAACCAGGGACCGTGCACAAATCTTCAGCTTATCATGAACGATATTCTTACTTTAGCACAGCTTAGACTGCAGTATCCTTTAATTTTCTTATGTCTGAATGTAGAAGTTTTTGTCACCACAAGTATTCTCCTCTTTAGAGCTGGAACCTGAGCCTGAAAACAAGTCCATCAGCGACCAGAAGGAAGACACCACAGGTGGATTCATTAGCACTTTTTTTTATGGCTTCTATTGAAGATTTTACTTGACTTTACTTCAGGTGACATCCTTCACTAGATAAAATTAAACGTGCTGACTTTGCGATGTCCAT
>NC_049996.1:16384293-16392819 GCF_000003815.2 Branchiostoma floridae | reverse complement strand
CTTGTGGGGTTCGAAGTGAGTAGTTTGTGGGGGTTGAAGTGAGTTTGTGGGGGTTGAAGTGAGTTTGTGGGGGTTGAAGTGAGTAGTTTGCGGGGGTTGAAGTGAGAAGTTTGCGGGGGTTGAAGTGAGTAGTTTGTGGGGGTTGAAGTGAGTAGTTTGTGGGGGTTGAAGTGAGTAGTTTGTGGGGGTGGAAGTGAGTAGTTTGTGGGGGTTGAAGTGAGTTTGTGGGGGTTGAAGTGAGTAGTTTGCGGGGGTTGAAGTGAGTAGTTTGCGGGGGTTGAAGTGAGTTTGCGGGGGTTGAAGTGAGAAGTTTGCGGGGGTTGAAGTGAGTAGTTTGTGGGGGTTGAAGTGAGTTTGTGGGGGTGGAAGTGAGTAGTTTGTGGGGGTTGAAGTGAGTTTGTGGGGGTGAGTGTTTTTGACGCAGAGTTTTCTTGAAATCCCTCTATTCCAGAGAGTTAGAGTATTAGAAGATCTCAGTGTTCCGTTGCAACCACTACCCTTGAAATGAAAGCACCCTACCCCTCCCGTCACCAGTGTTACCATATAAGACATTTCATATCGTCTGAATCGGGAATACAGGGCACGGCTCAGTTTATGCATCATTCTCACTAACAAAAACATGATTGCCCAGAACACAGCAGACATTTGGGAAGGTATACAATCTAAACATTAGAATTAGAAAGAAAAAAAAATTATTTTCAAGATATGCCTCAGCCATGGTTAGGGCATACCTTTAGTTTTACACTGAAATCTCTGAAACCAGGGACCGTGCACAAATCTTCAGCTTATCATGAACGATATTCTTACTTTAGCACAGCTTAGACTGCAGTATCCTTTAATTTTCTTATGTCTGAATGTAGAAGTTTTTGTCACCACAAGTATTCTCCTCTTTAGAGCTGGAACCTGAGCCTGAAAACAAGTCCATCAGCGACCAGAAGGAAGACACCACAGGTGGATTCATTAGCACTTTTTATTATGGCTTCTATTGAAGATTTTACTTGATTTTACTTCTGGTGACATCTTTTATTGAGAAAAATATAAACTTTGGGAATTTCGATGTACATGTATCATCTCTTTTATTTGTGTAAATGGTAGTTCACCAGAGTTTGCTCGCTAAAGACGTCCCACTATGGTAAGTGAATAATTCTACATATGTTGCCCATCTTTTCATAATACTAAGGGGTGTACGGTAGAGAATGGGATGCTGTCAGGAACAAAAATGCTAAAAAAATCTGCTTTTCATTTTCCCTCCAGTTCTTCGGCGGCACTTCCGGCTCGTGGCGCAAGAGGTCTCTCCTCTGGACTGGAAGAGATTCGCGAGGCACCTCGGTCTGAGCGAGGGTCAGGTAAGGCAACAGTTTTATCTATTTTATTTATTTGTTCATTTGGAATTCACCACATTATGGTTTGAAACAGAAAATTGGTTGGGAAAGCAAAACAGGTGAAAGACACCCCTTCTAGTTGCCCAGAACTTGTCCAGAATATACCTCTGCAATGACCATGTTAAGACAACAGGTGAGATACCTGTGAAATGGGATATACCTGTACAATGGCCATTTAAAGACAACAGGGGAGGAACATGTATAAAGGCCACATGAGTAGATTGTTCGCATTGCATTAGGTAGGTCGTGAGTTCAATCCTTAGTTGATTCATACCAAAGACTTTAAAAATGGTACATGCTGCAGTCTCTAGCCTGGAGTCCAGCCTTGTTTGCTTTAGTCCGCCCCCAAATGTCGCTACTGGCAACCATCGGGATCGGACTAAAGCGAACAAGGCTGGACTCCAGGCTCGATTTCTCTGCTTAGCCCTCAGCATTTGGGAAAGAGTAGGGAAGTTGAACACAGACACCACTACCAGTAGACTAGCCCCCTGCTGTGGTGATTGCACAAAGTTGTGTGGCCCATGGGCTATTGAAACAGAGATGGGTGTTGCCCTATGCACAACTGGCATAGTAGTAACTATTGGTAAATAGAGCCAGCGGATACAAGGAGGATGGTACCAGTGCTACTAGTCATTGATGGCCTACAAGTGGTTGGGTTATCAATTATATTTGTTAGTAGTATAGATGGATCAGAAAGGCTCTTTAATGCTGGAGGCTCACATCAGCAACATACAGCCTGCTAAACTCTCTGTTCCCTGATTCTAGAATTGTTAGTTTTGTTGACTAGCTACCATTTGTTCCATGTGTTGCAACATAGGGATGTCGGGTCGGAACATAGGGGTGTCGGAACATAGGGGGGGGGGGGGGGTTGTTCAAAACATAGGGGTGTTGAAACATAGGGGGCTCAAAGCATAGGGGTGTGTGTCGGAACATAGGGGTATTGTATCATAGCGATGTCATATCATAAAGTGTTTGAAGACTTGGAACATAGGGTGTCACTCGCACCAGATAGGTATGGTTTAACACGATACTTTTGTCCGCAGATCCAGCACATCGGCATGCGGCAGAAGAACAACTCGTACGAGGGCGTGATCGAGTCGCTGTACGTCTGGGAGAACCACCTGGGGAGCAGCGCCACCTACCGGGTGCTGAGGGCAGCGCTGAACCAGGCAGGCATGGAGAACGTGGCTGACAGTATCTGGGCCTAGTGGGTCAGAAGCGCCTCCTACTGGGGGTACACAGAACTGCAGGAATGGATGTGTGTTGTTATTTTTTCAATCAGCCCCTGTTCAGGCCAGTTCTGACATTGGTGTAAGGAACAAATGTTTAACTTGTTATTCCTACACATAACATTAAACAGTGCACTAACCATAAGGCAAAAGGGTCTTGACCAGTTAGACTCGTCAGTTGGTGGCGCTTAAATCCCACTGTTACAACATAATAACGACACTCGAGGCTACAATGTGGTCTCAATTTTTGCCTTGAAACCAAGCAAACAAAAGCAAAGCCTTTCTATTTGCCATCGAGTTGCAAACTAACAGCATAGCATATATTCACAGTCATGTGACTGTAACATATTTGCATTATCCGCCATGCTGCGTGGTTAACCTGGGAAGTTGCCTGGTAAATTTGCATCTACGAAACTACTTACAATCACATAGCTATGACATGAGTCCACATTATCATGTTACACATGCAAATCTATTGTGGTGACTCCAGGTTTGACTGATATTGTTGCTGTGAGCCACTGTAAACGCACTATATGTAGTGACATCATGTTACTTTACATGTGACGAAAGATCACCTTTATCCGGGAGGTGACCTTTATCCGTTGTTTTTAAACACATGGTACTTAGGGATACGAAGTCTATAGACGGTTGTTTCAAGAGGCAAATTTTGAAAATATTCCAATTTGATGCAACAATTAAAACGGACCCCAATATTTGAAAATATTGCAGTTTGATATAACAACGGATAAAGGTTACCCCGCGGATAAAGGTGAACTATTAGTGGTCAGATGCTGTGATACGGAATGAAAAATGGCATATCTTAAGAAGAGTTATGACTTTGGTACTCAGATATAAAAGGACACGTATATCAATATCAATGAATTTAGCTGTTTTTGTACCAAAATTGAAAATACTTGATTGTGTGAACATGATATGCAATAAACATGTTGACTATTACCCCACCATGTGTCCAAGCGTTTCCTAGCAATTGTTAACACGCAAACAGAGGCCCCTTCCTCCCCACAAGGCAGCTCTCCTTGCTAGCAAAGTTGTAGAAACTGGAACAAAACACATTTAAAACTAGAGTTCAGCGACCTCATACCTCCATGAAATATTGAGAGCTTTTGTGAACCTGAGCATCAATTTGCCCAAACTTCGATTGAATGGGAGAAGCGACCCGTACTGTGCATAAAGAGAAGTGCATCCACCAGCCTGCACTAAAACAATCAATGCAAGATGAATCGACCAGATACCTGTTGTGGCTCACGCCTATCAATCTTCTTAAGTCGTACAACCTCTTTATATATGAAAATGTTGGACAATTCATCTCCCACTGCATACGGAAAAGAAGTCAAACTCAAACCCATCAAATATCTAAATATCTTTTGATTTATCTATAGATGTCATTTTCCCTCTCTGTAAAGTATACAATTATGTATACCACTACTTTACTTCGGCTGAAATTAGCCCTCGAGATTAACTTGCGATAAAGATAAAGATCATACTCTGGTACGGAAGGGGGGGGGGGTATCTAAAATACCATATTAAAAATTCACTGTCGTTCCAAATAAATAAATTTAAAAAAAAACAGCTACATGTAACAAAGAATGCAGGTAGACGAAAGTGATTCCATGACTGCATGTTTATTTCCTTACATGAAGACAATACAGAAGATTTAAATTCTAATTTTCCTGTCCATCTCATATCGGACATAAGGCAGCTTCCGCCACTGGGGTTTGCTTTGTACTTGAATGGATATAGATATGTAGATACAAATAGATATTTTAATAGATGTATGGATTTGAATATATTGATTTAGATATATATATGTACCTATCCCACATGACACTATATTCACTTATTTTTATCACACTAACATGCACCTAGTTCTCGTATAGAGTTCTAAATTTGTAATCTGACACTTCGCTTTGCTTTATTTTACTTTACTTTACTTTACTTTACTTCACTTCACTTCACTTCACTTCACTTCACTTCACTTCACTTCACTTCACTTCACTTCACTTCACTTTACTTTACTTTACTTTACTTTACTTTACTTTACTTTACTTTACTTTACTTTACTTTACTTTACTTTACTTTACTTTACTTTACTTTACTTTACTTTACTTTACTTTACTTCACTTCACTTCACTTCACTTCACTTCACTTCACTTCACTTCACTTCACTTTACTTTACTTTACTTCACTTCACATTAGTTTAACCAGAACATTACAACTCAGGTCATTGACTTTAACAGTGAACGATGACAACACATCACAACATTATAACAAGACATTAACACATCAGACCCCTCCCGTGTGAGTCCGGGCGTGACTTATTAGTCCGAATATTCCTCGGAAGCCCTTGCCGCAGACATGGCACGTGAGCCCGGCGGGAGGCTGCGCCACTGGGCCCGTTGCCTCTCGAGCTCGAACCTCCCGCAAGATCTGAGCCAGCGTTCGGCGTCGCCGCTCGGCCTGCCCCGTACCCCGCTGGACTAGTCTGCGACACAGAAGTCGGTCGGAGACGTGATTTTCCGTCTTGTAAACGGTCGCCATCTTTTCGAACGGTCGCCATCTTTTCGAACGGTCGCCAACTTTTCGAACGGCTACCGCCTTTTCGAACGGCTACCGCCTTTTCGAACGGCCGCTGCCTTTTCGAACGGTCGCTGCCTTTTCGAACGGTTGCTGCCTTTTCGAACGGCCGCTGCCTTTTCGAATAGTCCGTTTTGAAAGGCGGACATTTACGAGACGGAAATTTGTGTCGGAGGCGGTCAACTTAAGTTCTTATGGACAAAGCATAAGCATACGGCCTAAAGACTTCACATCACAGTACACACTGGATACAATCTACACATACTTATCCTTTATACGTTTGAGCAATATACTATAGCATCTCAATTTCTAAACGCTGAAGCAGCTTTTGCTTGAAGATTTAACTCACTGACCATCCGTATACGTAGGTCCTGAGGTTTCTAGTTTTACACGAGACTAGCTAGCGCGGAAAGTAGAGATATTTCTGTTTCATACGTCACGTTAGGAAGGAAGGATTAGGTAGTTAAGAGCACAAAATGCCCTTGTACTCGCCTCAACTCTATATACGCTGGAAAGACTGAAAGAAAAGAAAAGAAGGAAGGAGGGAAGAGGGAAGGAAAAAGGAAGGAAAAATCAAAAGAAAGAAAGAAACAGTAACAAAGAAAAAAGCAAAGAGAAAGCGAGAAGGAAAAGAAAGAAAGAAAGAAACAGAAAGAAAAGAAAGAGAAAGGGTAAAAACGAACGAAAAAAGGGAAGAAATAAAGAAAAAAGACTGAAGGAAAGAAAGAAAGAATGAAAAAGAGGAAGAAAGCAAAGAAGGAAACAGGAAGAAGGAAAGGCTCAGAAGAGAATATAGATGCTTATTTAAGTCTCAGATTCCAATGCCTACTCCGGGTCGTAAGCAGGGTTGGCGCCCCATCGCTTCATCTGTTCCATAGAGAGGAAGGCGCTGTTGTCCAGCACTGTAGAAACAGACAATCATCTTCTCATTATCTTCATTAAAGACACTAAATTTTATATTAATATTTCCAATTTCAAGGCTTTAAAATTGCATTGGGTGCCTTAAAGTTATATCACATTCCTGTCTAAATGGGACAGTAACACCTGCTTCTCCAATTGGGCAAATGAGTGTTTCTTACTTAGGGAAACGAGATTCAATGCCCAAAGGGGCATGAATATGCAATAAACTTTATTGCCACTGCGTTTACCTGGTGTGTTCATTTTCTTTCTTCCTCCTAGCAGAAAGGGTTTACGGAAAAGGTTGGGCTATGCATTAGGCCTGGCTACCCGGGCTGTCTACCTGAGCTGGCTATCACGTCAGGCTACTCATATACCCCCATTTATAGCCTTTTTTTCACTCGCACACACTATTGTAGGGCGAGCCTAATGGTATACAAAAATGTAGTATTGCATGCGATTAGCTTGATACAAGGCAAGAGGGAAAACATTCTGTATTTTTTGCAACCCTTCTAGTTTTTCTTACCGACACAACGCTCAGCCGCCATCTCTTTGATGTCCTGATCACGCTTCTTCCTGCCGCGCCCCAGTGCGGCCACGAGCAGCATGACACCCAGGACGGCACCCACGGTTCCCATCGCAACCCCGATGGTTGGGAAGACGTGGTCTGAGGAAAGCAAGGTCATGATTAGGACAAGAAGGCTGAAGGTTGCAGGATATTGGATTAGGTGCAGAGAAGAAATAGTGATTGACTTGGAATCACACCTCAAGTTAGTTAAAGAACCCTGTCATAATCTCCAAGCAGATCCTACAATGGCATAAGATAGTACCAAACTAGCCAAGGAGTATGGTTAGCCAGGAGTTGTACATTCGCCCCGGTAGCAAAACATACTCCTAAGCCGGCTTCACTCCTCTGGCAGCAGCTTTTGATACTATCTTATGCTATCGTAGGATCTACTTGGAAATTACCCTGCCACTGTTATTGAAAAGTGTAGCGGTTCTTCCAGTTTTTAGTGGATCAAAACCATTTCGGTTTGATTTGAGTATAGATTTTCCCTGGCAGCCTTCTAAACCTCTGCGTCTCCTATTGGTCCATTGGTTTGTACGTCCTTGAGCTCTTAAATAGCGCTGTTCCATTCCTACTCAGTTAGGCTAACGTTACATTTGCACAAAGGGGCCCGTCGGGCAGTTTTGGAGAACAAAAAGAGGGATAAAAAAGACAACAAAAACACGAAAAGCACCAAAAATAATTCAACAGCATGCCTTGCACATATCTATTGGCACAAACTTTAATTTTTTCGTTTCCGCAAACAGCCCTGTGTAGAAAATGTAACCTCGGGTGGCTTTCGAGTCTTACGTGATGACTAGGGACTGAGTAATTTTGAATTCCCCATACCATCATGCCCATCCGCAATAATGATCGGTCCCTGGGAGATGTTGGCCCGGCGTTCGGTGATGCTCTCGCGGCGGACTCGGATCTTGCCGAGGTCGGTCGGAGGTTGGGTCTTGCCGAGGTCGGTCGGAGCTCGGGTCTTACCGAGGGCGGTCGGAGCTTGGGTCTTGCCAAGAGCGGTCGAAGGTCGGATCTCTTGCGTCAGAGCGCGCCTGCGTCGTGAGGAGATACATCCCTGCTTGCACCGCGAGTCTGGGTCGTCCTTCAGGCAGACCAGCATGGTGCAATGGAAGTACACCTGGAACAGGTTTGTTTGTTTGTTTGTTTTTTCTTTGTTTGCACAAGAAGAAAGTACATGACATATAAAATGATAAACAATAGAAGCTTGATCATTATACGTTACCAGGCGGGAATCATCAGCGTTGGGAATAGTGAAGGCATCGACGGAGTAGTACAAGGCTGTGTCGCTGGACCGGGTGTCGTCCTTTGTTATGGTCGGGTCCAAATGGCAACTGTAGCAGAGGACAGGAAAAGAATAGGAGGACATTTGGACATTTCTTTTGTATACATAATGCCATTGGAAGCCTTTACATGTATGATTTCCACAGAATTGTAACACTGTGCATTATGAAAAGAAAGACCTTTTACTGTTCATTCATATGTCAAGGGGCTAGGAAACGGTTGTCTATCATATAATTGCAACAAACATATGTACACGAGTTAAAACGTGTGTTACGGAGAAAAAAGTATGTTACGCAGACAAAAAGTGTGTTACGCAGAAAACAGTGTGTTGTGCCGAAAGAAAAGGTAAGTGTGTCGCACAAGTAAAGTTGGGGTGTGTTGCGAAGGCAAAATAGGCCAGCAAAATGAGTCTGTTGGTCTACTCTCCAAGCAGAGGTTGATGCGGAAAACCATGGCCTTTTCCTTACATGCTGTCTTCTTCTGTCAACTGTCCCTACATCTGAAAGAATAAGGCGGCATGTAAGGAAAAAGTCACGATTTTCCCCATCAACCTCTGCTGAGGGGGTAC